>NW_022196909.1:23286808-23314158 GCF_008632895.1 Mastomys coucha
CACAAAAGAACAAACACGGTATGCACTCTCAGATATTTCTTAATGGAAGAATGGATACAGAAAATGTCGTTCATTTACACAATATAATACTACTCAGCTATTAAGAAAGAGGACATCATGTTTTTGCAGGCAGATGGAAGGATTAGAGAGTATCATCCTGAGTGAAGTAACTCAGAACAAAAAGGACATGTATGATATGTACTCATTAATAAGTGTATATTAGCCAAAAATGTACAGAATACCCAGGATTCCATCCACAGAACTCTAGGAGATTAACAAGCTGGAGGGACTAAGTGAGGATGCCTCAATCCCCTTGAGGGATGAGAAGAAAACAATCACAGGAGGGGTAGGAGGGAGGGACCTGGGTGGGAAAAGGAACAGAGAGGGGAAAAGGGGAACGGAACGTATGAGGTATTGGGTGGGAGAAACAAGACTAAAGCTCTGAGTGCCAGAATACAGAATGAAAATATGTAACCTCAGGAGGTAGTAGTAGGGGACCCTCCAGAGTCTTGGGAGGTGAGAAACACTCAATAAGGAAATGGATGGACCTTAGATGAAATCCTCTATAGTGGGGAGAGAGAACTTGTAGAATCGACCTCAGGAAGAAAGACAGGACATCAAGCAGAGGGATGGGGTTGCCATCGCATAGTCAAAAATTCTGACCCAGAATTGTTCCTGTCTGAAAGAACTGCAGAGATGGAAATGGAAATGGAGAAGAGCCTAAGGAAAAGAAGTTCTAGTGACAGTCCCAAAGTGAGACCCATGTCAATGGGAGTCTCCAGGACCTGACACTATTACTGGTGTGCTTACACACAGAAGCATGCCTGTGTTCCAAGAGGCCCAACAAGCAGCTGAAAAAAGTCAGATGTAGATACTTACACCCAACCAATGGACAGAAGCTGCTGACCCCTGTGGTTGAATTAGAGTATAGCTGGAAGAAGCTGAGGAGGAGGGTGACCCTATAAAACACCAGCAGTCTCAACTAACCTGGACCCCTGAGATATCTCAGACACTGAGCCACAAACTAGGCAGCATACACCAGCAGATATGAGGCCACTGACATATACAACAGAAGACTGCCTGGTCTGACCTCAGTAAGAGAAGATGTATCTAAACCTTGAGAGACTTAATGACCAAAGAATGGTGAGTTCTCATGGGGTAGGGCTGTGGGTGTGTGGACATCCTCTTGGAAATGGGGAGAGGAGGAATGGGAACAGTAAGAGAGTGGACCCGAATAAAGACTAGATTGGAAAAAAATGATTAAAGAATAAAAAAGATCATTTTCATTATGTATTCTTTTGAAATCATCTTTGGCTCAAATAATTTGCAGAGGGCAAAATCTCTATCCTAGAGAGTATTTAGGGAAAGGCCTATGGAAAAAACGTTGTCATTTTAAACTTACATTTGATTTCATACTTAAGTATCTTCTTTTTCTATTAATAGTTTTATTTGTTTATATTTCAAATCTTGTTGCCCTTTCCAGTCTCCCCTGACCAAACACACCACACCCTCCTCCATCTACTTTTCCTCTAAGAGGATGCTCCCTCACCCTCCCACCCATTCCCTTCTCACCCCTCCAGCTTTCCCCTTCATTGGGACAACAGGCTTCTATGAGACCAAGTACCTTCTCTCCCATTGATGTCAGATAAGATATTCCTCTGCTACATATAGAGCAGAAGCAATGGAGACACTCATGTATACACTTTTGTTTTGTCCCAAGGAAATCTAAGGGGTCAGGTACCTAATATTGTTCTTCCTGGGGGGTTGCAATCTCCTTCAGCTCCTTCATGCCTTCCCTTAATTCTTCCATTGGGGTCCCCAGGCTCAGTCCAATGGTTTGCTGTATCTGCAACTGTCTTAGTCAGGTGTTTGCAGAGCCACTCAGAGGACAGTTATACCATGCTACTGTCCACAAGCACTTCTTGGAATCAGCAATAGTGTCAGGGTTCGGTGTCTGTGGATATGATAGATCCCAAGGTGGGGCAGTCTCTGGATAGCCTTTCCAACACTCTCTGCTCCAACTTTTGTCTTCATATTTCCTCCCATGAGTATTTTGTTCCCCCTTGTAAGAAGGACTGAAGCATCCACATTTTGGTCTTCCTTCGTGAGATTCATGGGGTCAGTGAATTTTATCTTAGGTATTCAGAATTTTGGGCTAATATACACATATTAGTGAGTGCATACCATGTGTGTTCTTTTGTGATTGGTTTGCCTCACTTGGGATGATATTTTCTAGTTCTGCCCATTTGCCTAAGAATTTCATGAAGTCATTATTTTTAATAGCTAAGTAGTACTCCATTGTATAAATGTACCATATTTTCTGTATCCATTCCTCTACTGAAGGACATCTGGGTTCTTTCCAGATTCTGGCTATTATAAATAAGGCTTCCATGAACACAGTGGAGTATGTGTCCTTGTTATATGTTGGAACATCTTTTGGGTATATGCCCAGGAGTGGCATAGCTGTGTCTTCAGGTCTATGTCTACTATTCTGAGGAACTGCCAGACTGATTTCCAGAGTAGTTGTACCAGCTTGCAATCCTACCAACAATGGAGGAGTGTTCCTCTTTCTCCATATTCTCAACACATCTGCTGTCACCTGTGTTTTTGATCTTAGCCATTCTGACTGTTATGATGTGAAATATCAGGGTGGTTTTGATTTGCATTTCCCTAATGACTAAAGATATTGTACATTTCTTTAGGTGCTTCTCAGCCATTCAATATTCCTCAGTTGGTAACTCTTTGTTTAGCTCGGTACACCATTTTTAATACAGTTATTTGACTCTCTGGGGTCTAATTTCTTGAGTCCTTTGTATATATTGGATATTAGCCCTCTATCAGATGTAGGACTGGTAATGATCTTTTCCCAATCTGTTGGCTGCAGCTTTGTTCTATTGACAGTGTTCTTTGCCTTACAGAAGCTTTGCAATTTTATGAAGTCCCATTTCTCTAATGTTGATCTTAGAGCATAAGGCCTTGGTGTTCTGTTCAGGACATTTCCCCTGTGCCTGTGTTTGATGCAATTCCCCACTTTCTCTTCTATTAGTTTCAATGGATCTGGTTTGATGTGGAGGTCCTGGATTCACTTGAACTTGAGCTTTGTCCAAGAAAATAAGAATGGAACAATTTGCATTCTTCTACATCCTGATTGCCAGGTGAACCTGCACCACTTGTTGAAAATGCTGTCTTTGTTTTTTTGTCCCTGTGTTTACTTTAGACAGGAACATTTCTGGATTACAGATTTTGAGATGAGGTAGTATCTATCTTTGTCACTGAGGTGTCTTTCCTGAATGCAGCAAAATTCTGGGTTCTGTTTACATATTCCGTCTGTTAGTCTAAATCTTTTCATTGGGGAAGTGAGTTCATTGATGTTAAGAGATATTAAGGAATAGTGATTGTTGCTTCCTGTTATTTTTGTTGTTAGAAGTAGAATTATGTTTGTGTGGCTATCTCCTTTTGGGTTTGTTGAACGATTACTTTCTTGTTTCTTCTAGGGTGTAATTTCTCTCCTTGTGTTGGAGTTTTCCATCCTTTATAGGGCTGGATTTGTTTAAAGATATTATATAAATTTCATTTTGTCATGGAATATCTTGCTTTCTCCATGGTAATTGAGAGTTTTGTTGGGTATAGTAGCCTGAACTGGCATTTGTGTTCTCTTAGGGTCTGTATACCATCTGCCAAGGATCTTCTGGTTTTTTTTAGTCTCTGGTGAGAAGTCTGGTATAATTCTGATAGGTATGCCATTATATGTTCTTGACATTTTTCCCTTTCTGCTTTTCATATTCTTTCTTTGTTTTATGTATTTGGTGTTTTGCCAATTATGTGATGGGAGGAAATTCTTTTCTAGTCCAATCTATTTGGTGTTCTGTTGGCTTCTTGTATGTTTAGGGACATCTCTTTATTTAGGTTAGGGGAGTTTTCTTCTATAATTTTGTTGAAGATATTTACTGACCATTTAAATTGAGAATCTTCACTCTCCTCTATACCTATCATCCTTAATTTTGGTCTTTTCATTGTTTCCTGGTTTTCCTGAATGTTTTGGGTTAAGAGCTTTTTTCATTTAACGTTTTCTTTGACTGTTGTGTCAATTTTTTTATGATGTCTTCTGCCCCTGAGATTCTGTCTTCTTTCTCTTGTATTCTGTTGATGATGCTTGCATCTATGACTCCTGATTTCCTTCCTAGGTTTTCTATCTCTATGGTTGTATCCCATTGTGATTTCTTTATTGTTTCTATTTCCATTTTTAGATTCTGGATGGGTTTGTTCAATTCCTTCACCTGTTTGGTTGAGTTTTTCTTTAATTCTTTAAGGGATTTATGTGTTTCTCTTTAAGGCCTTCTACCTGTTTACCTGTGTTCTCCTATATTTTTTAAAGGGAGTTATTTATATCCTTCTTAAAGTACCTGGTCATCATTATGAGAAGTGATTTTACATTTGAATCTTTCTTTTCTGGTGTGATGGTGTATCCAGGACTTCCTAAGGTGGATCCTGTCCCTCCTGTGATCCTTATTGTAGCAGAACTCCTCAGCGTCTAGCTGTATTTGTGTTCCTAGGATTCTGAAATCCTGTGATCCCAAAGTCCTGGGTGTGTCAGAGCTTCCTGGGAGTCAAGCTTCCTCAGGGATCCTCAAATACTGGTGTGATCAAGCTCCTGAGATCCTGTGATCCTGGGTATGTCTTCTGGGTGTTGAAGGACTATGTGTGGAGCTAGTGCCCAAGGTCTTCTCAGGGCACCTGCTCAGACAGAACCCATGTGGAATATTGAGTGGCTGAGAAGCACCTAAAAGAATGTTCAACTTCCTTAGCCATCAGGGAAATGCAAATCAAAACAAACCTGAGATTCCATCTCATACCAGTCAGAATGGCTAAGATCAAAAAATACAGGTGACAGCAGATGCTGTTGAGGATGTGGAGAAAGAGGAGCATTTATCCATTGTTGGTGGGATTACAAGCTGGTACAACCACTCTGGAAATCAGCCTCACAGTTCCTTAGGTTCATTTTGATTTACAGTTTTTTTATGACAGCTACTCACCAGGATTCCCTTGGATCTTTCCAGGTTCTGTGCCCTTGGCTATATGTCCAGCTTACTCTATCTCTTACAGATATTTTGTGAATTAGAAATTTAGCTTAAATATATGCTATATGTTGATTTATGTAAATTAATTTAAATTTAAAATCTTTTATTTCTGATCATTTCAGATATGAAAGTTTCATTTACATCATATCCACACTTACACACCCTGTTCCATTTTCTGGATGGTCTACCTCACTTCCAAACTGATGAACTCATCTTCTTAAATTATCATGGAGATATATGTCTTTTTATTGGATATTTTGTTTATTACATTTCAAATATTATTCTTAGACCAATGAGGATTACTTGCTGGACTTACAATTATTGGAGTTCATAAATTGATAGTTGTGTAGGACTAACTCTTCGTTGTTTTTCTTTCTGGGGCAGCATCATAGCACTTTCTAATACTGGAAGACTAGTTCTTAGGAAAGTGGCTAATAGGTCACTTCTTTGTTTTGAAGTGTTTAGTGTCATCAGCAATGAAGTCTAACTTTAAAGTTCCAGGAGGCAACCAAAGGCAATGACAAGAGCCTATGCTTTCTTAAAAGTCTCTTGGAAACCATTAAACAACAACTCAAAAGGTTTCTCATAGCAGGTAATGTAAATTACTAGATGACATATGGTTCTTTGGAGATACATTATCACCATGTGAAATTTAATTCCATTGAAACTACCACATTCACATACATGCATACACACACACACACACACACACACACACACACATGGACACGGACACACACACATACTGCTTTCTATTTTCCTGGCTTTTGTAATCACTAGCATTACAAAAAGACAATTTACAGAGTAAAATCTTTCTATACCATGTCCTCTATATTGGCTGCCACTAACAGGTTTTGCTTAGATTTAGGGTTGAGTTCTGACCTCAGATGATGGACTTAAGCTGGGTCTTTTTATCTCAAATGACTGAATCAAGAAAAAGAAAAGTAGCTTATGGGAGTGTCCAGATTCGTGGGCTTTAGGTAATTCAAGATGTAGTCAATAATAGCCATCATAAGTATACCCATTTCTGACTGGAAACACAATCATATCTTCTATGTCATGCTTAATTAATAATGAATAAAATAACTAGGACATAATTACCCAAGCAAGATATAAGATATCCAACATATAACTGTAAACATATTTTATATCTTAAAAAAGGAGCTAATGATTCCTTAGGGATATTCCTTTAGTATCTCAACATTAAAGGTGATAGCCACTAGCATTATCTCAACTGATTATACAATAAATGATAAAAAATGAAGAAAGAAACATAAATATCTATTGAAATACATTTTTGACAAAATATGACATAAACACTAACATGAACTATAATTCTCATTTTTATAACTGGTCATATGGCTTTAATTGGCATTCATAATAACATTCCCTATGTTAGCCACTCTGTATTTCCTACATGTTCAGCAAGCTCCACAGAAGGTCTTGGGTCTTTTCCTAGAGAACTGACCCATAACTTAATTTCTGAAGGATCTATAGGCTCTTTGTCTTCCTGCTTAGATTGTGTTGAAAGCCGGGAGGTGCTTGCACACGCCTTTGATTCCAGCACTTGGGAGGCAGAGGCAGGCAGATTTCTGAGTTCAAGGCCAGCCTGGTCTACAGAGTGAGTTCAAGGACAGCCAGGACTACACAGAGAAACCCTGTCTTGAAAAATAAATAAATAAAATAAAATAAAATAAAATAAAATTATTTGAAAAGCATGGCAACCCTGAGATGCTCTAAAGAATCACTTGCACGTCAATTACCATATTTCTTGCATCATTTTTTTCAATAATGCAACTTTTTATTCACTTAACATCCTGATCACAGCCCCCTCCCTCATTTCCTTCCAGTCCCACCCTTCTTATCCCTTCCCCTCCTTGGTCCCTCAAATTTTCCTCAGAGAAGAAAAGCACCCCTAGGGTACTGCCACACATATAAGGACAATACTTGTTCTGAAATACTGAGCCATCTCTCTACTCCCAATACATTTCTATATTTAAGCTTATAACATAACATTATCACATTTTATATAATGCTAAGTTATTTCCATCTAATTTGTGTGCATTGGCTTCTTTTCTATCAACTTGGCAAAACTAAAGTCATTTTTATAAAAAGGGGACCTCATTCAAGTACTGATTCCTCCAGATTTACCTGTGGGTAAGCCTGTCATTTTTTTGATTGAAAATCGAAGTGGAAGGGGCTCAGGTCACTGTGGTTAGTGCCATAGGCTGGTTCCTGAATGCTGTAGAAAAGAGAGCTGAGAACCCCATTATGAACAAAGTAGTGAGATGCATGTCCTCCATTGTCAATAAGACAAAACAAAACAAAACAAAAAAAGCAAAAACGCAGATTTGGAAAATATCTTTACCAAGCTACATCCAATAGACTGCCAATACCTAAAATATGCAAAGAACTCAATCAAAAAGTTAGATTATAGAGAACCAAATAACCCTATTTAAGAACGGGGTACAGAACTACAAAGAACTCTCAACTGAGGAATCTGAAAAGGCTGAGAAGCACCTAAAGAAATGTTCAACATCCTTATTCATAAAGGAAATCCAAGTCAAAACAACTGGTCAGAATGGCTGAAATGAAAAACTCAGGCCACAGCAGATGCTGGTAATGATGTGGAGCAAGAACACTGTTCCATTGCTGATGGGACTGCAAGCTGGTTAAAACAACTTTGGACATCTATCTGGCAGTTCCTCAGAAAACTGGAAATAGTTCTATCTGAAGACCAAGCTATATCACTACTGGGCATATACCCAAAAGTTGTTCCAACATGTAATAAGAACACATGCTCCACTCTGTTTACAGCAGCCTTATTTATAATAGCCAGAAGCCAGAAACAACCCACATCTCTCTCAACAGAAGAGTGGATACAGAAAATGTGTTACATTTACACGATGGAGAACTACTCAGATATTAAAAACAATGACTTCATGAAATTCACGGGCAAATGGGTGGAACTAGAAAATATCATTCTGAATGAGGTAATCCAGTCACAAAAGAACACACATGGTATGTACTCACTGATAAGTGGATATTAGCCCAAAAGTTCAGAATACCCATGATATAACCCATAAACCATATGGAGGAAGACCAAAGTGTACATACTTCAATCCTACATAAAACAGGGAATAAAATAATCACAGGAGCTAGAGAGAGGGAGGGACCTGGCATGAAGAGAAGAGCTGGAGGTGAAATGGGGGCAGGAACAAGTATTGGAAAGGACAGGAGAGAAATACAGAGGGTCAGAATATTGAATAGAAATAGTAGTGAGGAATAGGGAACTGGGGGTAGCCATTAGAGAGTTCCAAACTCCAGGGAAGGGAGAGGTTCCCAGGACTCAATGGCGATGACTTTAGCCAAAATACTCAACAAAGTGGAGATACAATCTGTAGAGACCACTTCCAGTAGATAGGCACAACCCCCAGTTGATGGATGGGGCGACCCATGCAGCCCAAAATTTTTATTCCAGAAGTGTTTCTGTCCAAAGAAAAGACAGAGACAAAAACTGGAACAGAAAGTGAAAAAATGGTCACACAGAGACCACCACACCTAGGGATCCATCCCATCTGCAGACACCAAATCTCCTTACTATTGCTGATCCCAAGAAGTGCTTGCTGACAGGCGCCTGATATGGCTGTACTGTGAGAGGGTCTACCAACACTTGATGAATACAGATACAGACAACCATGAGACTGAGCCCTGAGACCCCAATCGGAGAGCTAGGGGAAATAGTTGAAGGGGATTGCAACCCCATATGAAGAACAACTAACTGGACCACCCAGAACTCCCACAGGCTAAACCACTAACCAAAGATGGGGAAGCCATGACTCCAGATACATATTTTTCAGAGGACGGCCTTTTCTGACTTCAATGGGAGGGGAAGGAGGATTGATGACCCAGCATAGGGATATGCTAGAGGGGTGAGGCAGGAGTGGTGAATGGAAGGAGGAACACCCTTATAGAGGCAAATGGGAGGGGCAAAGGGAGGATGGGATGGGGAGTTGGTGGAGGCATAACCAGGAAGAGAGATATCATTTGAAATGTAAACAAATAAAATGATTAATAAAACAATAGAAGAAGAAGCACGTCCTCTTTGTTCTTGCATCAGTGCATGCTATGCTTCAGTTCCTGCTCTTATTTCTTTGGATGATATCCTATATATAGGTGCAAAATAAAGCTTTTCCTCAAAAAAATAATAAATAAATAAATAAATAAATAAATAAAAAGATTATGTATTCAAACCAAAGCATTCACAGGCAGCATTTGTTTATCTAGACTTGGATTTTCTCATTTAATAGTATTTTCCAGTTCAATCAACTTATCATCAAACTTCATTATTACAATTATCTTTATACATACGTAGAATTCCAGTATGTATATGTATCACATTTTAATTATCCATTCATCTGTTGAGGGATATTTAAGTTTCTTCTGTTTCCTAGGTATTAGAAACAGAACAGCAAGGCACATGGCTGAACATTTCTGTTCTAGAATATAAAGTGCTTTAAGCGCTATGTTGAAAATGTGTGGGCATAATCATTCTGCATCGTCTCTGACTTTAAGGGAGTTACTAAGTGGTTTGCTTTTATTTTTCCTGCAGTGTTAATCTCTCTCTAGGACTTTTATCAAGAAGGCATGTTGGATTTTGTCAAAGTCCTTTTCTAAAAAAAATTTTTTTTCATGAGTTCTAGAGATTTTAATTTAATTTCCTTTATGTGACTTATTATTTTTTAAACCTTTATTGCATTTTGATGAGAAAAGTTACGTGATTTTAATCTATCTAAATTTGTTAACATTTAAAAACATATTTTAATTAAATAGAATTAAATCACATTCTTGTTTCCCTTTTGTACCCCAACTCCTCCCAGAGACCTCCCCTTCAATACCTACAGTATCTTTTTTGTCATATTCTTTAAAATGTATAAACTATTATAACAATAAAAATGAGTATTATAAAAGTTGTTTGATATAAAACAACAATCAATTTAACAGTCTTATGCAGATGCTTCTCTACAGCAATAGTGAAAATACACATGTTTTTCTCAATATAAGCTTTAAATAACTCCAAGTATTTTAACTGTATATTTCAAAAGAATACATCACTACTAGTATTTTCTTAAATGAACATAAATATATAAAGTCTTTTTGTTTGTTTGTTTTGTATTTAGTAGAGCTTAAAATCTTGGCTCTTACTGTGGTACAAGCCCAAAATAAGAACAATTTTTAGACATTGGGTTTCATTGAAATGAGGCTGTACTTCAGTGACCCTCACATCACCAAAGGATTTTATCTCCATCGTAGCTAAGCTGAGAGTTGACAGTTCTGCTGCGCCAAGGAATGAATTGTAGGCACCATTTTTGGATACAGACTTCCTGCTATGGTCAAAGCTATTTGCTTTGAGTGAGTGACTTTATTCTCAGCCCACAGAGAACAGGTTACATTCATTTAAGAAATGGTGTAGGTATTAAGATGGCCTATCCATAAAGTCATTCACCAACTGTTTCAATGAACAATGTGACTTATTATTTTAATTTACTTATGTATGTTCAACTATTCCTGCATCTCCAGGATAAACCCAATTTAACTATGGTTGATTATCTTTCTTTCTTTATATATATCTGTATTTGGTATGTAAGTATTTCACTTAGGGATTTTGCACCTATATTCATCAAGGATATTGTCATGTAGTTGCATTTTGCTTGCTATTCTTCCATTTTGTTTTGTTTTCTTTTGTTACCCTTATAAAAAGGAATTGGATATTCTCCTTCTCGTTCCACTTTTCAAAACTCTTTTTAAAACATTAGTTGCGTTCTTCATTGGAAACATTGAATAATTATTACTTTGTGAATACTTCTGAACAGGTGATTTGTTGCTGTTTTTATGGATGGAAGTTTTTTATTGCTACTTACCTTTCATTATTGGTTATAGGTCTATACGAGTTCTGACTTCATGTTGAGGCCATGAACTTTCAAGAGAATAAGGAAGAGCCTATGGAAGGAATTGAAGAAAGGGAATGGAAAGGAAAAAATTATGTTGTGAGTATATTATAATAATTTCAAAAATATGGATATTTTCTTGGATTGTATTTTGAGGTTTAGATGAGTTTCAGAATTTGTGTATCTATCTTAGTTTTACTAACTTAATAAACAATAGGTTTTTGAAACATGCCTATATAATGTCCGGAGAGTTTTTGGTGTCAGTTCTAGTTGGTCATTTGGATACCTTCCTTTTTGACTCAATTGGGTTACAGGTGTACAGCTTCAGTTTATCATTCAAAGAGCCAGCTTTTCGATTCATGATTCTTTGCATTGTTATCTTTAATTCTAGCTCATTAATTAAGTTTAAAGAAACACTTAACACATGACATGACAACGCTTTGGGAATTTTTTCAAAAAAGTTGTTTTTTATTGCTACAAAAAACAAACAAAAAGGTATATTTCAGAGTACACAACCTTTTCGGAGCTCATTCCATCTAATGATATTTATAAACTCTTTGTATAAATCTATTATCATTTTGACCTTTCACAATATTAGCACCTTTGGATCTGTTGTGATTTTACACCATTGCAGCTTCTTCTCAATGCCATGTTAGCCATTACAATGGAGTAACAACTTCTAAGAAATATTCTCCAAATCATTCCAGCCTTGGGGGACGATGCCATCTTGGATATTTGCAGTCTGTTTCCACATAGGGCAAGTGCATTCCATAAGTTGTTAGTGAGTACTCAAAAGGTTTAAGAACTTGTGTTTTAACAGGATTCCAGACTAGTTGGGGTTTTTTGTTTGTTTGATTGTTTGTTTGTTTGTTTTATTGATTTATTTTTCAATTTTCACCATTTTCTGTCATTTTTGTTCTTGGGTAACTGGGAAAGCTAAAGTGGGTAGTTGCACAATAGATTTAATGGACTTTGTAACTTGACCCTCAATTTCATTTAGGTTCATAGTTAAACATTTCCTGTTCTCTTACATCTTCTGTCTTACATGACTCAAGCCTTTGTGCTATCCTAGCTAATTTTTATTTCTTATATAGCTATGTTTAAATCTTTTTTTGAGAGGATATATATATATATATATATATATATATATATATATATATACAGTGCTATTGTCACAGACCCTATTGTAAGGAGGTCACAACTAGAACAAGTACTACAGTGGCTTTTCAAGTAACTTTTCTATCTCTTCAATTCCTACCTTTGTTCTTAAGTGATCTGAAATGGACTTTCGAAGTTTTTAATGCCAGAAAAGTCTGTCTATATGTCTTTTGGGGTATTTCACTGTCAGTAGCTGTCTCGAGTCTCCTCTAATGTTCTTGCTCTGGGCTCAAGGCTCTCTTGACTTCAGAGTTTCCAAGTCTTTCTGGCATCCCATTGAACTTGGAGAACTATTGTTTCCTCTGGAGACGATCTTATGTGAATTTCTCCTCTCAAACTTTCTGTTAGATGTCTCCTGTCCTCTGCGATATTTCTGTCAGATATTCTCTGTTTTCAGTAATGTCGGTCGCTCTAGTCTTCTCCAATCAGACTGAGTGCACGATGTAAAAGCTACAGGTTACAACAGATTTGTGAACTCAGCCAAGCACAGTGGTGGCAGGGCCTAGCTGCTACAAAGAAGACATGTTTTAGACAATACTCATGTGTGTGGGCAAAAACTCCAGGACTGTATTTGTGACTAATTGTATAACAGGTTATTTTAGTTTCTGTTCTGTGGAAAGTGTAAAGCATTCCAACAAAAGGTTTTACTGTAGACCCTTTTCACCCATGCTGTTGATTGCTAAATGTAACAGTCTGATCATGACGCTAAATAAATGTGTCTTTTTTTTAAAAAAAAAAAAAAAAGTACCTTTCACCCACCATAGGAAATTGTCCTTTTTGAGGCTTACTCCTGAATAAGCTCTCTCTTTCTAGTTCTTTCTAATTTGTGGCTGGCTTGTTCAACTCAGTTCTGCTGGCTCAAGCTCCAGTTGAAGCTGACTGATTCAAAATGGCTTCTCCTGGCTTTTGACTAAATTACTCTGCTAGGCCTTGAACTAACTTAAACTAACAATCTACTTTAATCTTCTAGTTACTTCTCATTCTCTGGTTTGTTCTGCCATCTCCTGCAACCTATCTCTGTAAACTTGTTCAAGTAAAACTGCTTCCTCTCCATCTTTCTCTGCCTCTGTCAGTGCTTCTCTCACAAGTAGCCTATCAAACCTGTGCTGGTCTCTTGAGAGTTGGGAATATCCAATCTTTCACACATTCTTGCAAATATTTCGATAATTTGTCACTTTCAAACATTGCCATTTGCTTTTACAAATTAGCCTTATCTATATAGTTCTGGATTAAAGGTGTATACTATGGGCATTGTCTGTATTTGAGCCAGACCTTTGATTTTTGGATGTAGTCCTTTGCTAGAGCAGTCAGATTATAGTACTTCTACAAATTCCCCTAACTTGAAGCCCTACTTGCTTGCATACAGATAACTTCATAATATGCTGGGGTTGTTGTTTGTGGAAGATAACAAGTCATGTATTTTCACTTCTGTAAACAGGGCTGGTTTTCCCACATACATAGAATGTTCTGGAACATAGGAGTTACATAGGCAGAGAGTTCACTAGGATATTTGCTTGCCTCTTATTGGATGACAGGAAGCAATATCCTTGTATATTTTGCCTTTATAAGTCTCCTACTAATGTAATTCACAACCATTCTCTAAGATTCTTAGGTATGGATCTAGTTTACGTCCATGATCTTTGTTAGTATTTAGTAAAGCTTGCTTTAAATTTAGAAAAAAAAATGCATAATGACATATGGCTTTGTGGTCTGAAAATCTGGGTAATGATATTATTTGCTAAAGGGTGATAATATTATAGAGAAAATTTACACTGAGGGAATAGGGGAACCAAGAACTTGCTTTTCTCACATGTTATTTTCAAGAATGTGATTAAATACATAAGAGAAAATACCATATGAGTAACTTGGTTCACAATGTATAAGAGAAAACATCAGAACAGATAATAAGTATTCAACTTTACATTTTCTGAAGCTACCCTTTATTCTTTTATAAGGAATTAAACTTCTGTAAATAAAAAAAAATCATGCAATACTAAATAGTACAAATAATGGTTGAACACTAATAAAATTTACTACATTATAAATTATGATTTACCTTAAAAAGACACTATTAACATATGCAGAGAACATACCACTGAAAAAGAAGTAATATCAACAATATGAAAAAACCATCAAAACTATTTTATAAATTATGGTTGCAAGCCACAAAAATTCTGAACATGATAGAAAAATGATGGAGAAGCTTGGATAAGTATTTTATACCAGAATATACTGAAGTATAGCAAAGAACACCAACACAGTCAGCATACCTCTGGAAAGATAAGCCTCATACTGTTTCAAATATTAAGTATACTCCAGTCAAAACTGTGTTGTTAGATCTTAACCCATTCTTAGAATGGCACAAGTTAGAAATAGGTATGGGACTGAGTGTTAAGAAGAATAAGGAGTATCACAAAGCCCACATTTTTATGCTGAGACTGTGGATCAGTATGAGTAATATAGAAAACTGATAATTTACTGAGGATATACTTATGATATACACATATTGAAATATCACTAATATGCTCAAATATTTGTAGAAACTATGCATATTAATAAGTCTCCTACTATGAAACAGTTCATAATGATTTATAATCTATACTTATAATCACAAATTATACTAACTTATGACTTAAAATTTAACTCATAACTGATAACCATAAATTATACCAACTTATGCATAATTTTAAGTATAATATCTACTAATCAGCACTATTGTATTCCTTATTTGATTGAATAGTAAACAGATACAATTGCAAGCAATATTGATTGAATACCAAATAATAAAAATTGCAATTATGTTCAATGTTCAAAAGGACAAGTGAAATCTAGGATAATATAAGTCAAGAAATGTCACTTCAGAAGTATTTTGGTGATGATTTACAGAACATTAGCATATTTTCAGGGTTTGTAGAAAGGCTTCATCCTATGATGTGATAAAGATGCACTATTACCATGTCATAATTCATTTATTAACTTATTTGTGCACATATGGAAATATGACTCTATAAACTCCCTCCCAGTATTGATGAATAATTTGAATTATATCATAAAATGACAAGTATTATTTCTAAATCAATGCAATTTTCTGAGTTTATTTATATTAACAATGTTTATGAATTGGATAATTGTTAAAGCAATATCATGAGGGTGTACAGGGTAATGCCCTTTACGTGACTAAATATGGTTATGATGTCTTTATACTAGATTAATCAGGTCACGAACCATAATTTCAGAAAATGTAAGTAAAAATCTTCATTATTTAAATTCTCGATATAATAGCTCAGAGTAGATTTAGCTTTCATTTCAGCAGAGTCTAATGTGATATTCAGATCAAATATAGTTTCAACAAAAAACAGAATCCACACCTCATTAATGAACAACATATCTTTCTGCTTTTTAAGCAACCCTTAGCATCAAAGTATCCAGCATACATTACACTTCCAAATTAATGCAATATTATGACAAGATTATTTCAAAATTACTTGTGGGATCATCAGAGTTAAACTTCAGCCTGTCACACGAAGCAATATATTTCTTCTTTGGCAAACTCAATTTGTTCTAAAATTAAACAACTCCTTATATAAATTCATCAAGTGAAAACTCTCTTTGCATAGAGACACCTGTCTTTGATACACTAGTTATTAGAAATAAGAATCTTTAGGCTTGAAATGAAGCATTTAACATTTTTAAAATATAAAACAATATGATAGAATTAGAAAGAAGTGGTAGCATTGTGTTATAAATATGGATTTGATGTCTATTTACAGAAATTTTTTTCACCGTTTACCATACCCCCTGAATGATAAAATTAAAGGTCATGATGTTTATTTTTCCAGAATGACTTTATGTTAATCTAAGAATTTCATTGCATAAAATAAACATTAGGAGCTGTTTGTAATAGGAGCTTAAACTAGGGTCGTAAGCATCGTGTTGGCCTTAGCTTTGAATCTAATTCCACTAAAGTAGCAATCACACTCAGGGTCTTCAAAAGACCCTAGCCCCACACTCACCTTGTATCATCTTCCAGACACATAAAAAATAACTCGTGCCTGTAAATGCATTATTTGTTTTCTTTAAATGATGTGTTTACAACATATATATATGTATGTTGTAAGATGTGTATTGGTAAAAGAAACTAAACCAAAGAGTGAATGGAAAAGAAGCTCAGTATAGCATAAATAATATTGAAAGATAAAAGAACTGCTGGAAGTACCACAGAAAATAAATATTATATGGACTATACTTATTGTTATGTAATCACAAAAGAACATTAGCCATACTATTTAAAATCAAAATTTCTCAAATATTTGTATTCAATTTCAGAATATTTAAGAGCCAAAAATTATAATAATAGTAAAAGAGTAGTCAATGTTATTAAAGACAACTATAAACTTTTTAGCTTTAATAACTACTGGGTCTTTACCTTTTAAACATTAATAATTTATTTTAAAATATAACAATTATGTTTATTTGAAACTACTACAGGAATATTAAGTTTCTTTTTTTAATTATATGTTTTCTTTATTTACATTGCAAATTTTGTCCCCTCCAACACCGCCATACCATCTCACCTCTCCCTGCTCCCTAACCCACCAGCTCCTGCTTCCCTGTCCTGGCATTCTCCTACACTAGGGCATCAAGCCTTTAAAAGACCAAGGGCCTCTCCTCTCATTGATGGCCCACAAGGCCATCCTATACTACATATGCAGCTGAAGCCATGGGTCCCTCAATGTATACTCTTTGCTTGGTGGTTTAGACCTTGGGAGTTCTGGTAGTACCAGTTGGTTCAAATTGTTATTCTTATGGGGCTGCAAACCCCTTTTGCTCCTTGGGTTCTTTCCCTAGCTCCTCATCTGGGGACTTTGTGCTCAGTCCAATGGATGGCTGTGAGCATCCACTTCTGCATTAGTCAGGCACTGGCAGAGCCTCTCAGGAGTCAGCTATATCAGGCTCCTGACAGTAAGCACTTGTTGGCTTCCACAATAGTGTCTGTGTTGGGTATTCGTATATAGGATGGATCAATAGGTGGGACAGTCACTGGATGGCCTTTCCTTCAGTTACTACCCCAAACTTTGTCTCTGTATTCCCTATCATGGGTATTTTGATCCCCCTTTTAAGAAGGAGCTAAGTATCCACACTGTGGTTTTCCTTCTTCTTGAGCTTCATGTGGTCTCTGAATTGTTTCTTGGGTATTCCAAACTTCTTGGCTAATATCCACTTATTCATGTCATGTGTGTTCTTTTGTGATTGAGTTACCTCACTCAGGATGATATTTTATAGCTCCATCCATTTGTCTAAGAATTTCATGAATTCATCATTTTTAATAGCTGAGTAGTAGTCCACTGTGTAGATGTACCACAATTTCTGTATCTATTCCTCTGTGGAGGGACATCTGGGTTGCTTCCAGCTTCTGGCTATTATAAATAAGGCTGCTATGAACATACTGGAGCATGTGTCCTTTTTACATATTGGAGCATCTTCTTGGTATATGTCCAGAAGTGATATAGCTGGGTCCTCAGGTAGTACTATCTGCAATTTTCTGAGGAATGCCAAACTGACTTTCAGAGTGATTGTACCAGCTTACAATCCCACCTGCAATGGATGAGTTTTCCTCTTTCTCCACATACTTGCCAATATCTACTGTCACCTGGGTTTTTGATTTTAGCCATTCTGACTGGTGTGAAGTGGAATCTCAGGGTTGTTTTGATTTGCATTTCCATGATGATTAAGGGTGTTGAACATTTCTTTAGGTGCTTTTCAGCCATTTGGTGTTCCTCAGTTGAGATTTCTTTGTTTACCTCTGTACCCCATTTATAAATAGGGTTATTTGATTCTCTGGAGTCTAACTTCTTAAGTTCTTTGTATATATTAGATATTAGCCCTCTATCAGATATAGGGTTGGTAAAGATCTTTTTCCACTGTGTTGGTTGCCATTTTACTTTATTGACATTGTCCTTTGCCTTACATAAGCATTGTAATTTTATGAGATCCCAAGGAATATTAAAATTAAATAATACTGTATTATTATTTTAAGAAAAGAACTTTAGACATCATTAACTTTTATATTGGTATTTACAAAATTTATGATCTGTTGAGATAGTATCTGGACATTTTTGCTATTATTACTATGATCATTATTTTAACTCAATAACATTAACACGTCACTTAAATAAATGTTATGTAAAGGTCTTAATATAGTGACATATACAGGGATATGGTGAACCTTAAGTAGATATGTGAATTAAATCATGAGGGTAAAATACTATAATCAAGTTTCTGTGGTTGTGCGCTGTTGTTTGGGTATGACATTACTCCCACAAAGCATTGTAATAGAGCAAAGGTTTCCAACCTTCCTAATGCTGTAAGCATTTACTCTAACTCTTCCTGTTGTCAATAAAGTTTTTGCTTTATCCTCAATAATATTATAAACAGGAAATATCTGCTCTCTATTTATAATCCAGACCAGCATCTGAGAGACCTTCAAATTAAATTCTTGTAAAAAAAAAAGCTTTATTGAAACACTGGCAGGCACTTTTGTGAGTTTATGTCTTGTCTGTGGAAGAAATGAGTTGCTGAGACAAACATCATCATAACTTATCCAATCTAAATATCATAGATTTGGTTCTCTTGAAAATGTTTACAGACAAAAGAATTTCAGATGGTCTGGTTTTCACTCTGAATTAATTAAATTAATGATTTTTCTAACATATTGATGAACTTTCAAATTCCTGAACTTATAAAAGTATGCTAATCAAAGAAACTTGATTACTTTCGTGAGTCAACTAGTATAACATTTCTGATGTGAGTTATATGTCAAGTGCGTTGTCATAGCTTTTACATTAACTGACTTTAAAAAAATAAACATTCTCAATTATTATTAAAATATTGTTTAATTTTTCCAGCAACTCCAATTAACGTTGAGCTATTTCATTTTCATATGATTAGCTTAACATTTAAGTGGATATAACTTTAAACCAAGTTAATCAAAGGAGCATATCAAATAATTGTTTAATGATTAACAATGACTTTATAATGATGTCTGTAATTGAGCTGCACAAAGTGATAAGGCATTTATAAAGCTAGAGAAATCCTGTAGACTGTATAAATACAAGTCACTCTATACTGAACTGCAATTGAGCTTTCTTATAGAATCTCTGCCAGGCTCTAAACACAATCTACTACAAAAGTATAGCTAAATAATATCAATATGTATATGGCATGTTCTGTTATAGGTACTTTGGCTGAGAACAGTTTATAAAGATATTTTGTGGTAAGCATGTTAGATGCCTAAATATAGAATATATTTAGGATTGGAGAAAAATTAACAAGGTTTTGTATTTGTGATCTTTGGGGAAGAGAAATTCATTTGTCAGCATCCTCACCTTGAATCCCACTCTGCCCCCTGTTTTTGTTGTTTTATAACTATTATCATAATTTTTAAATAAAAAATTTATTCATTTATCTTCCTGGATATAGCAAGTGAAGTCTGAGCAGTATAATTCACCATATAAAGGAACTTAAAGAAAAAATATAATTACTATATTAGGTACTGAAAAGTCTCTGACAAAATTTAAGAGCCACTCATGATAAAAGCCCTGGCGAGATCAGAGATACACGGGACATACCTAAACACAATAAAGAAAATATATAACCATGCAATAGCTACACCAAAAATGAAGAGGAAATCAAACCAATTCTGTTAAAATCAGATGCAAGACAAGATTTTCTTCCCTTTCCATATTTATTCAAAATAATATTTGAAGTTCTAGATAGAGCAATAAGAAAATTTAAGTAGATCAAGGAGATACAAATTGGAAAGCATGAAGTCAAAGAATACTTATTTACAGATTGTATAATAGTGACCCCAAAATTCTTTCAGGGAACTCCTACAGCTGATAAATAGCTTCAGCAATGTAGCTGGATGAAAGATTAACTCAAAAAAAAAAAAAAAGATCAGTTCTCCTACATACACAGGACAACCTGGCTGAAAAAAAATCAGTGAAACCTTGACAATAAGGACAAATAATATAAAATGTATTGGGTTACTTCTAAAGACTTGTCTGACAATAGCTTCAGGTCTCTGAAGAACGAAATTGATGATATTAGAAGGTAGAAGGATCTCCATGCTTATGGGTCAGTTGGATTAATATAGGAAAAGTGGCAATCCGACCCAAACCAATAAAAGAATGAGTGCAATCCCAAGCAAAATACTAACACAATTAGCCACAGAACTTGATTTCCAGCTTCCCGGCATTGCTATAGTATCTACATGGTCTTTGCATTAAAAAAAAAAAACAACAACACAGATCAAGGGGATGAAGCTGAAGATTCACACATAAAATTTCATACTTACAGATACCTGATTTTTGATAAAATTCCACAAATACACAATGGAAAAAAAACTCAACAGCTGGTCATGATATAATAGGATGTCTGCATAAAAACAATACAAATAGATCCATATATCACCCTTCACAAATTCAAGTCCAGGTGGATTAAACATATTAACATAAATTCAGAAACACTGAACCAGGCAGAAGAAAACTAAAGAGTAGTCTTGAATACACTGGCACAGTAGACAACCTCCTAAACAGAGCACCAATAGGACAGTCACTACTATCAACAATTATTAAATAGAATCCGATGAAACCGAAAAGTTTCTATAAGGCAAAAGTCACTATTAATAAGTCAAAAAGACAGCCTACAAGATTGGTTAATACTTTTAACACTTCCATATTCTATATAGGGCTAGTACCCAAAATATAAAGAACTCAAGAAACTAGATTTCAACAAACCAAATAATTCATTTAAAAATGTATTACAGATCCAAGCAGAGAATTCTCAGTAGAGGAATCTTAATCAGCTGCGAAACTCTTAAAGAAATGTGTAAGACCTTTAGTCATTAGGGAAATGTAAATCCAAACTACTTTGAAATACCATCTTATACCTATCAAAATGGCTAAGATCAAAACCACAAATGACAGCTGCTGCTGGTAAAGATGAGGAGCAAGGGGAACACTTATCCATTGCTGTTGGGAATGAAAACGTATACAGCAATGTGGAAATCAAAATGGTTTCTCAGAAAATTGGGAATTTATCTACCTCAAGACTCACCTATAGCATTATTGGATATATACCCAAGAGAACCTCATTTCTACCAAAAGGACACTTGTTCAATTTTGTTCATGGCATTTTTATTTATATTACCCAGAAACTAAAAACAACCTAAATATTCCTCAACTAAAGAATGGATAAAGAAAATATGGCTCATTCATACAATAGGATAGTACTCAGATATTTAAAAACATTACATTATGCAGTTTTCAGGCCATGTTTGACTGATATCCCAGACAGGCCTGCTTTTTACTGAAGAAAAAGGAGAAGTGGATCTGGAGGAAATAGGAGGTAGGTAGCAAACTGGAATGAGTGGAGAAAAAATGAGGATGTGGTCTGGATGCATTGTATTAAAGAAGAACAAATAAAAAGAAAAAAGAATCAAGACAGTTTAAGGATGAAATTAAAGACTTTCTAGTACTGAATGTGAATGACCACAAACAACATGCTCCAACTTATGTGACACAAGGAAAGTAGTCACATAAGGAACAAGTTCATAGGATTGAGTGCCTACATAAGAAATAAAAACAAACCAAACAAAACAAACAAAACAGTGAAATGCCATTCTAGCACCTTAACAGAAGGCCAGAAATCTCTAGAACAACAACAACAACAACAACAACAACAACAAAAAATAGCAATCACACCTAAAATAAAAGGAGTAGATGGTAAAAGTGACAAATAAAATAGAAATAACAATACAATGCAATACAAATAATCAATGACACAAAGAACTAACTGGTTGATAAACCCTATCCAAATTAATTACTAGGCAATGAAAGAATAGTTACATTAACAGAATCAGAAATGGAAAGGGAGGCATAACAACAGGTACTGAGGAAATCCACAGAACCATGAAGGCGTATTTTAAAAACATGTACTTCACCTAGCTAGGAAATTTTGAAGAAACATACTTTTTCCTAAATAGGTTAAACTTACCAAATTTAAATCAGTTAAATAAAAGTCAGTTAAGCAATTTAAACATACGTAAAACCTCTAGTGAAATAGAAGCAGTAATTAAAGTTCCATGACCAGATGGTTTTAGCACGGAATTCTACTAAATGTTCAAGGAAGAGTTAATGACAATAATCCTCTAATTATCTCTTTTGATTTGCTTAGTGTATTCTTATTGGAAAAAATAGGAAAGTATCATTCTTGCTCACAGACATAACAATTTAACCAGATCCCATCATTTTATATCTTTTTGTGTACTCCATGAGTTTAACCCACTTGCCATCTTTTTGGTAAGACATGCCTATTAACTACATGCAACTTTAAGCCTTGCTCCTAACTGCTGGATATCATTTCACTATATACTTACAACATGCTTCATCTACCTGTCTTTCAGAGACAATCTATATCTCTTTGGTCTGAGCTAGGCTATATGAATACTGAAATAATGATTGACATCTTTCACAATCTATCGTCTGTCATCTGTCTGTCAATCAACTATGTATCTATCATATATCTACACAAACACACAACATGCACACATATAAGATATATAAAATAAACTGTAAATGAAATTATAATATTTATAGTTCATGTTATTTCAAATCTAGTCTTTCCCATATAATTCCTCTCCATTTTGATAGAAATACTCTGAAAGTTCATATATATTTATTAAAAATATCAGGACAGGAATTTAGTGATTATAAAGAATTGTAGTTTCTAATAACTATTTTTATAATTTAATTCCTTATTTTTCAAAGTGTTTAACTCTTCTCCATGGTGAAAACGTCTTCTTTTACTTTTTGCATGATATTTGCCTTTTTAGCTCTCATGAGAAATTCATGGTAAACTTGTATTTGACTCTCTGACTACAAATCTTATAATCCATTTTAAAATGTCTTATCAAATGTATTGCTTTATATTATCTATCAATAGCAATGGATTTTCTCCTGAAGTTCAGATAGCATAAAATGTAACCACTTCCAGGACTTGACTTGTTCACAGTTAAATATATGCAAATGCACACACTATCAGCATTCTGTGGAAAAGAAAATATGTAATGTGTTTATTCTTCTCAGTGTGGAGCCCACTAAGTGCTATTTGCATGCAAACACTTTAGATGAAGCTTGTAAGGCTGAGAAACTAGCATTTAAAGCTTATCTACTTTTAATTTTTTGCAGCTATGGACCGCTAATAGTTGGCTACTGAAGTATAGAGCTGTAAGGCAAAATTTACAAGCCTGTGTTTGTCTCTTCAATTACTACTGCCATTCATGCTCTGTGTGTAAATAACATGAGTGAAAACTTTCACCTATTAGTTCACACATGTTTTGGTACCAGGACCCATAGCCTGTACTTTGGAGAGTTCTACTTTTCTTGGCCTTATTTTTTTTTCCTTTCAGAACACAGTTTGGTCTATCATATTTTGTGTATGACCTCTCATTTTTATTCATTTCACCATTTTTCTAACTACTCTATCAATACTGCTAAGGTTGATTTCCTACTTTAATTTTCAGTGTCCTACATGACTTAGGACTTGATGTTCATGTGGAAGGGCTAATTTACAACCCACAATTACCTTTAGAAATGCAACCAAAATGTGTGGAGTCTCTGGCACATCAAACTTCAGTTGTCCCTTATTATCAGAGAATTGATCTTACTGCTTTGACCTCCTAAACTAAGTGATTCTCGAAATTTTTATTAATGTATTTAAAGATTAGAGAACAGCATTAGCTAATCATAAATACTAAAATAATTTTAAAATGAATAATTATTTTCTGAATACATGCTATATCAGACAAAATTTCCCTTATGTGTCTGTGTCCAATATCTCATTTCCAATTCCTTCAAGAATGGTACAAGTGGCAGTCTTTACTTGAGAGACCAGTACTGAGTGAGTATGTAAATAAGTTAATGATTTCAGTTAATAAACATAATCCTTTCTTAAGTTTTATATTGGAAAATCTCACATTCAGGTTTTCTTCCTGTTCTGTGTTTCTCTTCTATATCTAACCTAGAAATGTATCTAGATATTTAGTAGCCTCTTTTATGCAGTTACTAATCACTTGGGACTTAATTTTATATATGTTTTCAGTTTGAAAGTTGTAAATAGATTTCTATAAACTGTATTGCAACCAAGGTAACCCAAGTCCTAGACATTATTCTAATATTTCTGGACTTTCTAAATATTACCACTCTCATGGTAAAAAAAAAAATAGCATGCAATATTCACAAGGTCACTGGATGACACAAGACCTTTCATCATGAGAGGACAATGACCTTGGTATAGGCTAATGAGGCATTGGCTTCATGGTCTCTGTCCTTTGCTACTATGCAGTTCCTAATTAAATCCATTATTTTATTCTCTTTAAAAGATTTATTACATTATAATACATGCTTATTTCTCTAAGCAAGATCACAGATACTTTGAGAGGAAATAAATTATCTAATATAGAAATTTTGCTATTTTACTTTATGTGTTTGTTTGTCTATGCTAGTGTTTACAAGAAAAGCTAAATTAAGCAATTAGCACATTTGAAAAACTGTTAAATCACTAGTGAAAAAAGAGTGAGGTGCTGAGTACATAACTTAGGCGAGCATATTTGACATTTTTATTTTAAAGTGAATTTTCATAGATATAAAATGTGAAAAATTAGTCAATATGTTTCTATAGAACTTATTTTATATTAAAGTTTATATTTTATATTAGAAATTTCATGAACATTTTAGGGTATAAGAACCAATCTTCATGAAAACATATCAAAGTAAACGGTAGGAAGTTGTGTGTAGTGTATGTTTGTGGATGCCTGTGTGTGTTTGTATGTGCATGCATGCATGCATGTGTGTGTGTTTGTGTGAGTGTGTGTCCATACGCAAGCAAGCCATATGCTTCCTAGAGTACATTTTATGTGGGCATTTACAGATATAATCTTGAGCAAATGCAGCCTTGCAGCCTTTTTTTTTTATAGTCAAGGCAAATGAACCATGCCTTCAATTAGAAACTTCTGAAAATACACTGTGATAACCTACTGAGAATGGAATTGCTTTTCTTCACAACATCACACCCACCTCTCTTTAGAAGCCCATAGCATTGGGTATAAGTGTTGCAAGTGCAATATGCTCTTCTTGAGTCATTTTATTTCATTAAATGCATTTTATACTTCAAATAGCATCCTGAGATTATACATTTGATATCTCAAAACATATGCATGCTACTTTTAGAGTTCAGCATGGTGAATCGCTGAACTCAAATGTCTTAGAACCCATGTGCTTGCCATGCAAATGAGTATGCAAAACTTGCCATTATTATGCCTTTCGGAAACACCTGAAACATTGCAAGCCCAAATTTACAAAGAGGATATTATTCTGTTTTGAGCAATTACAGTTTAGTTTTCTATGACCTTATTGAAAAGACTGGAAAAGTCATCCCATGCCTTATATTGAATATAAAAATGAATATATTCCCTGGAGAGAATAAAAAGAGGATGGGTCTTCATTTTAGGGATTGTTATGTAATGAAATCACTATCAAAACCTTATACTATACTATAGTTTAAGAAAGAGTAGTTTCTGTAAGCATATTCTCAGCAATAACACGGATTTGAGGTTGATTTTCACATATTAATTTTGTGCCCTGGAATCTTAAAAAGCTGAGTTGATGCTTTCTAAAGCTTTATTGTTACCTGGAAGAAGATTGCAGGCTGTTCCTGGTCTCTTGTCATACATTTATGTTATTTTCTTATTACCTACTATGGTTACCTTTGTTTCAAACAATAAGATATACTTTAACATGGTTACAGATTAGGTTTAAGTTTAAGTTTGTGTTTATTTGAGCACTTTATTTCATTGGTGGGCTTATATCTTACTCCAATATCATATGTGCCCTTCCTAGTGACATTTGTTTGATTATGTATTGAATAGTAGCTCTCTCTTTGTCAATGAATCACCTTGTAGCTTGATTATTCTAAAAGGTCTAACTTAAAGAAACATCTGTATTGGTATGGAATTCTGATTACATGGTTTGCCCTAATGTATCTATCACAAGTGTTCAGGATCAAGGGTAGGATTGAAAGCCACAGCTAACTGTGACAACTAGCAAAGTCCTTACTTATTACAACAATGAACAATGGTCTTCTGGTTTTTAAAACTAAAGAGAAGAATGTGTTCACCAGGAGGCCCTGCAATAACTCCACTAAATCAGCTCAAACTACCAGATCCCCTTTGAACCTCATGTCTCTCACTCAACTGATAAAGAAGGGACTTGAATTTTTTGATAAGACTGATTCTAACTGAATAGAGAAATCATACTGCTACTCAACATTGAAGGCAAGGAAGATTCTGACTGGAGCATACAAGATCTTTAGAGGGGCTCAGTAATAAACTTAATGCAAAACTACAAGAATCTTATTCTGGTGTATTTGCTATGATGCAGAATGATTAGACATGAAAAAACGGGATCACCTTGAAACTTTTAAAAATTTGAGTAACTAAGATATCGGAAATTATGAAAAGTGAATAAAGAGGCAGTAAATTATAAATACTATCCATATCAAGTGATAGTTGCAGAAACAATGGTTATAAATTGTTGGACCTTGAAAGGCTGTCTGTGTTCTGGTTGAGCGAGGCTTACTCCAGAGACCCAGTAGAAAATTCTATAGGGGATGCAACAGTGAGCTACGCCCCCAGACATTAGGCACCTGACACCATGAGACCTCCATTATCCTGTTGATTAGTCTTATAGGGAAAGGCCCCAAGCTCCTAGTATTCTGGCTGGACTCCACCTCCAACAGTCATCTGACTACAGCCAGGTATGCCCCACCCCACAATTACCTGGGAACAGCAAGGTAGCCCAGTCCACTATAAAAGGGGCTTCTTGACCCCTCTTCTATCTCTTAAACTCCTGCTCTCTTTCTCATCTATTCCTCTCACCTCTTCCTCTCCTTCTCCCCCTCCTTTCTACCCTCTTTCCACATAGCCATGTCTGGCCTCTACTTTTCTACCTTCCCTCCCTCCCTCCATCCCTCCCTCCCTTTCTCCCTTTCTCTCTGTCTCTCTGTCTCTGTCTCTGTCTCTGTCTCTGTCTCTGTCTCTCTCTCTCTC
>NW_022196909.1:23314331-23325383 GCF_008632895.1 Mastomys coucha
TCTCTCTCTTTTCTACAATAAAGCCCTAAAACCATGGACTGCCTCCTTTCATCTAGACTCTCTGTGCTGGAACAATGGCTTAGGCCTTCCCCTAAAGAGCGGAGTCTAATCTCCCACAGGAGAGCCTCTCAGTGCTCCAACCATGGCAGTCGGCCTGAGCTAACCAGACTCTCTCTTCCCTGTGGTAAACCACTGGAGCTACCCTTCTCCCTTCTGCCCCTGGGCCAGAATCTTCCCGAGAGTCTGTTCTCAGTTCTTACATGACATACAGTGAGTGGTCTGGGATGTCCAAGAGCAAGAACCTGTCGTCTGTGGCCTCCATGTGGCCCAGAGACCCTAGCTCTGGCTTTCCCGAGGTACCCAACAGTCTATGTTGCCCAAGAGCCGAGATTGCGCCGTGGTTCTGTGGGGTCCCGCATCAGTCTCCTGAGCTCTGGATGGACGTAGGTCTCTCCCACACCTTTATTTCCCTATCGCCTGGCACCTTATTCATGAGCACATTCTGCTTATTTGCTAAAAATATATTTCTATGAATATAAGTTGTTTTCATTCCTTTCTTATTTAACCACTTCTGGAAAAGAGATTAATGTGTTTTAGTTGTATTCAGGGCACTTGTGTCGTTGTAAATAACATGATGGACCTGTTTTTATTTGTAACCCAGTAAGTGCTATTACTGCTGCATGTATGTACATAGATGTTAGGCCACTGAAACTTACTGTTGGCCACATCTCTAAACAAGAAAAATTCTCTCCTCTGTTACTTTTTCTAACTAATTGATTCATGTTTTTATTTTTAAAGTAAAAGAGTTCCTTCAGCCTTGATAATTTCTTGCTCAATTCTCAGCTTCGTAAGTTCTTTTGTACCCATATTATTACAAATCAATACAATAATCTTAACTGTAATATACTTTCCCTCCTTACAGATATAATTTTGATGAATTTAAATTTTATACTTTTTATACATATTGTGTTTTTCTACTAAAATACATTTTTACTAGGTAACATTTATTTTATTGAAAACCATATAAATTTATTAAATTATAATTGTCATTCTCTGCTATAACAATTTTGAGATAAAAGTAATTTTATCATTGCATGTATGTCATCAAGGTTGATTTTCAGTAATGTAACTTTAAACAAAGCATAATGAATAAGAAATTCTTACATTAAATACCATGAGTTTATTAATCAATGAAATCAAGTCAACAATAATAAAATTATTCCCCATCATGAAAGAAGTTACAATGAGTAAATAGATGTTTCAGTGCTCTCTAAGAAACTCTTTAAATTTCCTATGATTATATATTTAGTATGATCTCATCAGAAGAGTAAGAACAATGACTTTCCCTACAAAATTTGTCCTAAAGTTCCATAATCCAATCATTGGTTTAGGAAAATCCATGCTTTTTCTATTTTATTTCTATCATATAATTTCTTGACAACAGCATTTCCATGGGAAATCCATAGAGTTCACATCTACAAGTATGCAATAAAATGTAACTCATTTTCAAATGTTTGACCACAAATTTTACAATTGCTCAATTTAAGTGAATCTCATGTTACACAATTTTTTTCTTTCTTCTTAATTATTTCATTGTATATAATTGTTCTTTGTTAGGGGGACTAATGCTTCCAAAGATATTTTCACTAATTTTAAGTTACTCAATTCCAATGTGTCATATCCAAGTGTTTCTTAAGCAACTCCTTTTTCCCTATATTTTAAGTTTTAATGAATTTTGGACTTGCAAATTTAAAAGATACAAAATTACTTCTCAACTTGTTTTCCCAGAGTTGTTTACCATTAATATTTTCCCTATTTGTTCACTGGCTTACATTCATTTCTTCCTATAAGTTACATGCATAGATTTTATTATTATTTCTTCTAAATATGGTGAGAAATTTGACACCACTTCATCTGTTGTAATCACCACTAGTATTTCTAATTCTCAGTTGTAAGGAATCAGGGAAGCCCAGAGTGAATGAAGTGCTGAGAAAGTATGTGCCTCAACAGGCTATCAAATTCCATAGCTTTAGGCCCTTGGAAAAATGGCAATGTACCCCCTTCTCCAACAACAGTGAGGCTCTGAGAAATGGCAAAGCCTTTCCAGAGGGGCCTAGTGTGGATGTTGATGATGTTAGCAGAAAAGTTTTGCCATGGCTTTCTTACTCCAGGCATTCATGGGCATGAGACTGTTCCCCTATAGAGATTAGCTAAACTTGCCTCCTAAATCGAGTTGTGCAACAAAACTTCTGCCTCCTTGTTGACCAGTATTTAGAACCCTGCCTCTTACACAACTCTATATTCTAAACATGGAGAGCTTCCCTACAGCTTCTCATCAAAGTTGTGGCTTCTCTATGTATTTATGTAATTTTTGTTTTGCCTTCCTTCCTACATGCGTCAGTCTGTGGAATCAAACTAGATATAGGACACGGTTCTTTTTTTTTTATACTGGTTGATGGCTCAGTACTGATTTATATAAGATTTAAATTTTTGCTTCATAATTCAAATAAGAACTGTACAAAGTTGTTGGTCATCATAGCCTTTGAGATTCCATTAATCTTTGACATCCACAATATTTATAGTTTTGAATAAATCAAACCAGTTATTTTTAAATAGGTTACAGTAGGTTGTATTATTTAGTATTATATTCATAATATTTCTTTCATATTATAGTAATTTTTTAAAGCCTTTATAAAAATATCTTTATAATGCTCTTATTAGTAAACACACTTTGGAAAAAGCAACCTCATTTTCTCATTTGAATAAAGCCTTCCTAGTACATCCTCTGCCCTATGACCTATGCAGATAGTAAAATTAAAAGTTAGACATGGACCAGAATTTACACACATGGAAAAGAATGAAAAGAGAGATAAATATGCAGTCTACAAAATAGCACAGTCTACAAAACATGAGTGAATGGGTTCGTGTAAGTGGTAGGATTTGGAGTCAAACTTTCTCCCAAAGAGATGACTTCTGAATTATAAAATAAAGAATATTTGGGAGTGAACTAGAGAGATCACATTTTATAAACCAGGAAAGAAAACATCAGAGCTAGAACACAGCAGGGAGAGTGAAGACAACTGGGGAAGCTGACACCAAAATACTTACTCCCATCCTCTGGGGTTTCCTGAGGTCCAGCATTTCATCCTCAGTGCAATTATAACTACGAAAGTTTTACTTAAGAGAGCCAAGTGATTTAATGTGGTCTCCTGTTACCTATGATTGTCAACATGTTGCTTCCAGTACACTTTATTTTCTGACGTTCTAAGCCTTATACTATAATCAAATCAACTTTACAAATGTCATTTTAAGAACATTTTTGTCTTTCTCTTAATATCATTTTTGTGTTATTTCTTTATGTATTGCAGGTATGTGTCTGTGTGTACACATGACACAGAATGCTTATAAAGGTCACCTGACAATTTTCTATACTCTTCTTTTATGTGTAATCCTGGGAATTGAATTCATGTGGTCAGTCTTAAAACCAAATCTCTTTAACTGATGAGGCATCTCAGCAGGCCAGGGCTTATTCTAAGGTAATTAAAAATGGAGATGAGCCATGAGGAATTTCTGAGCTTTTGCCTTGTAAATAACTTCTGATTTTGCTTGATTTTCTGGCTAAAAGAAGCCAACTCAACTTTTGGGATTATATAACTTTCCAGGAGGATGAACAATATAAGAAGACTATATACCTCTTATCAACCGAAATGCTGTCTTTTCTTTTCTTCTGTGTCTGTCCTAAAATGTCTTCCCATAACATAGCCTCAGAGGAGCTAACAAAGCACTTTTGCTTAGAGAAAATCTTAGTAACAAGTTACTAAGTTATAAGTTTAGTCAAATAAAATGACTTTACATTGATTTTATCACTTAAGGTTATCCATATTCCACCCTTAATTATTTACACATCTTACTTGAAAGGATTAAAAATGACTTTTTTCCTTTAAAACAAAGCACTTCCTACAAGTTACGCATTCAGCAAGCCTGAGTGAGAAGAAACATAGGCTAGAAAGATACAGTCTCTACTATATTTCACATACCTTGGTGTGTGTCCTGTATTCCAGGAGAATGGGAGGTTCTGTTCTCTGTTAAAACTAGCAATGAGAGTAGATGCCATTTGTACAACAATATCACTAAGTTCTTTGCCTTCCTTCAATACACTGTGTGGCTGGTAAGTATAGAAGAGTGTAATGTAGATGCTGAATCCTATTAGCACCACTATGGGAAAAGAAGTAGGGAATCATGAGCTGCTTCAACTGTCTGAGGAATGGAAAGTTAGCTGCTTACTATGTCTTACTGACCTAGTAAGGGCATGCACAACATAGCCCTTACGACTGCTACATGGCTTAGGTAGGAGGTTTGAAGGTAACTACCTTGAAAGATCTTGCTAAAGACACCAAAGACTATAAGATGCAGAGAAACACCCCCCCTCATGTGTGTGTGTGTGTGTGTGTGTGTGTGTGTGTTGTGTTGGCTATAGTAGGATTATGTATCCAATTTTCTAAAGACTCTTTTTTTCTAATTCCTTTTTATTAGCAAAGCATTGAGGTAGAAATTTTAGACTGTGCCTCATTGTAGATTTACTACAGACTGCATTCCTTAGAGTCTGTATAAAAGCATAAGGAAGACAAAGGGAGAGCCCTCTAACATTTGTTTGAAAGATGAAAATTTTTGAATAATATTGGGAGGATTTGAGTCTCACCCAAGTAAGCTTAAGTTTTCTGCAGGGCAGTGATAATGTCACAACATGAAGGTGATGAAGAGCAAAAAAAAATAATTTGGAAAAAAAGAAAAGAAATGAAAAATAAAATTAAACGAGCAGAAATATAAAAAAGAAAATTATTCACTTTCTCTCTGAGAGTTTTATGTGCTAAATGCTGTATTCTGTCTTTTTAAAACGATTGTCTAAGGCTGAGTCCATTAGAACATATTTGATACCTTGAATAAAGTGGGGAAGATAGATAAATATAAAATGTGTTACAAGGCAGCCCATTTAAGTGGTTGGTTTTTCAGAATGTCCCCAAAAGGAGACAAGGTGTCTGGTATATAATCTTTTGAGTGTCTTTCACTCTAAGACATATCTGAACACCCAAATGTGGAAGAGAGGAAATTGGGTACTGGAAAATTACTCTTTTAAGAGCTTTCCTCTAGCTCCCAAAGAGATTTGTTTGTTTCCAGGAGATTTATTTTGTTATTATCACATCTGAAATGTGCCAGGAAGAAAGAAAAAGACTTTTGTTAGCTCGAAACAATAGTAAATCAGCTCTCCTAAGAGCAGTTCTGTCTTAAAGATTTATTTTGTTTTGTTATAATTGAGATGAGTCAAGGAGACAACATTATAGGAACACTTTTGATTCTGCATCAGGACAAAGGTCAGTCAGAAGACTCGAAGTTCCTTAGAGTAAAAACAGTTTCTAAATCTCTTCTGATAGGAAACGTTCCCCTAGGAAGATCATGGCAAACTTAGTGGGCCTGCTGTCCACTAAAGGGTCAGAGAAGTGAGCTTTTGTGAAAATACATTTTTTGTTATTTTCTTTGTGTACCTTATATCATCTAAATATAGAACAGAAATGAAAGCTTTCCTAGGATAAACTTTGTAACTAGCTAAAGAAAGCTCAGATCTGGTAGCAGAGTGACTTTCATTTTATATTTTGTTTCACTCTCAATTAAGAACCCATTCTTCTCAGAGTTATTCAGCAACTGGGTTTTAGGCAAATTTTCAATTGGCGACTTACACATATCTACAGAGAATTATTACTGAGAAGGAGCAGAGACCTGCTCCTGATATATTTTGATCATGTTCTCAGTAACAATTTTTATCCATTATTGGTTTTGACTGTTCAGAATGATGACCAAACAACTGTAACCATAGCAAGAGGTGTGTCCCCATGAACTCCTGGACATAACAAAAAGTAGATATAGTGAAGAGTTAATGTCAGTACTCTATAGCCCCAAGTATTTTGTGATCAACCATTTGTTATGGAAATTAGATAACACAAATTTATGAGATGCTTATGAGGTTACAGTTTGAGGAATGTGTTGAGGAAAGTTCATTTTCTTTCTATCTGCAGCTGTGACCTTTGTGAAAGAGTTTGAGGTTTTACAAAGATCCATGAAATTATTTGATTCTTATTTTTATTCAGTATTGAAGTGAACACTAGACTAGAATTTTCAGGAATTGTATGAGAAAGATAACCAAGTAGCCTGTGCAATTGCTGTCTCTATAAGCTTCAGCAGAGTGCTTGGTGGTAATCCAGACACTAATGCTGGTATGTAGAACCAGCAATTGAATAGATGTGCTGAATGAAGAACAGAAATTAAAAAGACATCCTGAGAGTCTCTCTGTATACAACAGGGACTGGCCATGATGTAAGAATATTGGCCTCTACCTTTTCATTTCTTTCTATTCAAGTTCTATTCTTGGCCAAGTTTAGCCAGAATCCATGTAGAGAGGAAGTTCAGAGGAACATAGTTTCTGGTCTTACATGTAAGCAAATATACTCTAAATGTAGAGATGAAGTTTAAAAAAAAAAGACTATGGGGGTTTGAATATGCTTGCTTCAAGACTGGCACTATTAGGAGGGGTGGCCTTGTTGGAGGATGTGTTTCACTTTTGGGGTGGGCTTTGAGGCTCCTATGCCCATTCTGCCCAGTAAGAAAGAGTTTCTTCTCCTGGCTACCTTTCAATTAAGACATATGACTCTCTTCTCTTTCCAGTACCATGTTTGCCTGGACACTGCTGGGCTTCCCACAATGATAACAATGCACTGAACCTCTGAAACTGTAAGCCAGCCACAATAAAATGTTGTTCTTTGTAAGAGTTGACTTGGTCATCATGTTTCTTAATAGTAATCAAACCCTGACTAAGACAGAGAGTAAAGTGATAATAATATAAATAAAGAATAAACTAAATACATAAGAAGGAAAGAATGGTGGTGTATACCTTTAATCGAAGTGCTGGAAAGGCAGAGGCAGAGGGAGACAAATTTCTGAGTAGAAGGCCAGCCTGTTCTACAAAGCAAATTTCAGGACAGTCAGGACTACACACAGAAACCCTGTCTAGACAAACAAACAAATCAAGAACTTATCCATGAAGGCAAGCATGTGATGTAGTGGGGATAGGAAAATATGAGCAAGAGCACTGAGTAAAACTGATCAAGATACAAAGCCCCAGTTGACAAATATAGAACATAACTTTTAAATTTTAGTCCCATGGAACATGTTTCTAAATATGGTTCAGTGGTTTAAAATACATTGATAAATATTTAGTGATAATTCTTAAAGTTAAATATGTTCACTTAAAACATCTGTGCTATCTTAAAATGATGATTTTACACTTGTATTTTTATTATAAGTAAGTCCAAATACTGAATTTTATTTCATTGTAAAATAAAATAATAGACTCTTTAAGGAAAGCATAGTCACATGAGGGAAGTGAACTCCTTAGAGCTCTGGGCACATATTGTTTATTTTTTGTTTTTTTTTTTTTGTTTGTTTGTTTTTTCATGTCTATGAAAGACACAAATTTGTTCCTACAAAAGATTATTTGCTTTTCTGGTTTGGGTAATATGTGTCCCCAATGGAAGTGAAAGCTAAGCTGCCAGGGATCAATCACACCCTGCATCATTTTACTCTCTGCTTTCCACTTGGAATTACCGCATTCTTTTGTTGACAGAGGGAACAAAAAATTAAACATTTAGTATATTTTTAAATCACAAAATTCTCTATTAACTCTTAAATCTATAATATTCCTCAACACATACATACACAGAAATATACACATATATAAGTATATATATGTATATATATGTATATATATTCTTTTAAATTTCTGTGTCTTGCCTTTATCATCTCTTGATAGTGAAGAAATGCTTCATTTGATTTTATGAGATTATTTAATTAATAAAAATGTAATTTTATATAATAAAAAATTTCTTTTTACTTCTACAAATTGTTAACTTATTCAGTCATAATAATTTTATACATGTATATATTCATTTCCTATTTTCTTCTCTTATACTCCTACCACTCCTAGAAAATCTTTCTCTTCCCACATTCTCTCATGTATTTATAGGTGTTTTTGTTTTCTCTTTGGATTTTTATTATCCACTTTTAAAATTAGAGTTAATTGTAATCCCATGGACCAAAGCTTAATTACTTGAGCAAGGGCAACTTCTCAGGGATTAAACCACTGAAGAATATGACTCCTCTTCACAGGAAGCATTAATTGCCTTCAGTTTTCCAAGTAGGGCCGACGCCTCATGCGTCCTTCCCCTATCTGAGAGGGAAAAATTGACAAGACCAGTCTTTCAAAGTAAATTACAGCTCTATGATTCCTGAAGTATAAATATTACATTATGTCCTGAAGACAGTGTTTCACCACACTCCTTCTCATTCTGATGTTGTATTCTTTTTACAACCTCTTCTTCAATGGTCTTGGAATCTTAGAGGCAGTAGGTATGAAATAATATAAATGCCATTTGGGTCAGTGTACTCAGTATCCACTTATTCTTCTAAATTTGATAAGAGATCAGTCTCTAATTAACTTTATACCCATTGCATAAAGAAACTTCTCTGACTAAGGCTGAGAGCAACACTATGTGGATATAAATGTAAATATAAATATTTAAAAATCAGATTGCCTCCTCAACTATGGGATTTGTGAAGCAAGATATGATTTTATTCTAGTACTGAGCATGTGATATCCTATCAGAAAAGTATATGGCTATCTTGTAAGAATCATACCACTATTACTGCTGTAGCTATAAGACTGCACAGATGAGTAAAACCATTATGTCCCTGACCCAACCGCATCTTATGGAACTATGAAAGCTAGCCAGCAGAAAGCTGACAGATAAGTTCCATTTTATAATCTTTGTGTGCTGAAATCAAATTCTGTAGTAAAATATGGATTTTACATCTAGTTCTGGACAGTAAATAGCAATGGCACTAGCCTATACTGTTCTGAGAACCTCTAAGGTTCCAAGAGCTCAAATTCCACTCCTGATTTTAGGATTTTACCTAAGACCGCATGACTTCTGGGAGCAGCTCTATTCGCTCATATACTGTATGTTAAGTCAGCATCCATTTTCTTTTCACATTATAGTTTTAAGATTGTTTACACAGTAATAGATGTCTGTGGGACTTTTTAATATAATATTTAGTCAATTAACACTACCAACTTTGCCTATCTCCAACCCTTGCTCTCATTTCTGTATCAAACTATCCAAGCCACATACTTGTTTCATACCATATATGTTCCATTATTGCCAACAAATAAACAATTAACAAAAACAAGAGCATCCTTCAGATGCTTTTTATGTGTTAAATTCAACTTAAATGTACACGTTTATATATTTGAAGCTAAAATGGTAATAAGAAAGAACATACATTTGTACTTTTGATCCTGGGTTACCACACTTATTGTATTTTTCAGTTATATACACTGGATCCCAAATAATATTCCTTTACAGATGATTGAAATTCTATTTTCAACTTTACTACATTTTGTTTTTCAATCCACATTTTGTTGTGCAGTACACTTTGATTAACGTACTCCTCTCCCATCAACTTCTCCCAGGTCCATTCCCACCCTTCCCAACCTAGAAGATCATTGTGTGATCTTCTTTTGTGATTTAAAGAGTCCAATTTGTGCTTGCACATACTAAGGGATGTTTATCCTACTTCAGACTCCTAGTCAAATCTTTGAGATACCATATGCAAGCCGGCGAGCCCTGTGGTTGAATTAGTAAAAATCTTGAAGAATGTGAAGAGAACATCCTCATAAGAAGACCAGCAGTCTGGGCTAATATCTACTCATCAGTGAGGGCATACCATGTGGGTTCTTTTATGACTGAGTTGCCTCATTCACGATGATATCCTCCAGATTCATCCATTTCTCTAAGAATTTCATAAATTCATTGTTTTTAATAGCTGAGTAGTAGTACTCCATTGTGCAAATGCACCACATTTTCCATATCCATTCCTCTGTTGAGGGACATCTGGGTTCTTTCCAGCTTCTAGGTTTTATAAATAAGGCTTTTATGAACATAATCGGGCATGTGTCCTTATTACATGTTGGAGCATCTTCTGGGTATATGCCCAGAAGAGATATTGCTGGGTCACCAGGTAGTATTGTCTTCAATTTTCTGAAGAATTCCCAAACTGACAATCTACAAACCACATGAAACTCAAGAAGGAAGACCAAAATGTGGATACTTTGATCCTTCTTAAACGGCAGAACAAAATACCCATGGAAGGAGTTGTAAAGACTAACTATGGAGAAGAGACTGAAGAAAGGACAACCCAGAGACTGCTCCACCTGGGAATCCTTCCCATATTCAGTCATCAAATCCAGACACTATTGTGGATGCCAGCAAGTGCTAGATGACAGGAGCCTGATATTGCTGACTCCTGAGAGCCTCTGACAGTATCAGACAAATACAGAACTAGAGGCTCACAGCCATCCATTGGACTGAGTACAGGGTCCCCAATGAAGGAACTAGAAAAAGGACCGTATAGCTGAAAGGCTTGCAGTCCCTTAGGACGAACAACAATATGAACTAACTAGTACCCTCAGAGCTCCCAGGGACTAAACCACCAACCAAAGAGTAGACATGATAGGACTCATGGCTCCAGCTGCATATGTAGCAGAGCATAGCCATCAAGGGGAGAAGAGTCCCTTGGTCCTTTGAAGGCTCTATGCCCCAGTGTAAGGGAATGCCTGGGCCAGGATGCAGGAGAGTAGAGGTTGATAAGCAGGGGGAGGGTAAGGGAATAGGGAGTTTTTCATAGGAGAATCCAGGAAAGGAGAGAACAGTTGAAATGTAAATAAAGAAAATATCTAATTAAAAAAAAAAAAAAAAAAAGACCAGCAGTCTCAGCTAACCTGGAATGCTGAGAGCTCTCAGACACTGAGCCACCAACCAGGCAGCATACACCAGGTGATATGAGGCTCCAGACACATATACAGCAGAGGACTGCCTGGTCTGGCCTCTGTTAGAGAAGATGTAACCCTCAAGAGACTTAAAGCCCTAGGGAGTGGGGAGATCTGGC
>NW_022196909.1:23325393-23343035 GCF_008632895.1 Mastomys coucha
GGAGGTTGGGGAGTAGGATAGGAAAATCCTCTTGAAGCTTGGGTGGAGGGGAGAAGGTACAAGATGAGGAACAGTCAGAGGGCAGATCAGAGTAGGGGATAAAAACCAGACTGTAAAAAAAGATTAAAGAATTAAAAAGCAAAGAAAGAAAGAAAAATAAAATTAAACATCCTGTTACCAGCAGACAATACTTAACATTTGTTCCTTATGCCTGTTATGCATATCTCCCCAGTACATGATGAGACTTTTATCTTAGTTGGTATTTCACAGGTCTCACGTATGTTCTCAAAAGTTTTGTGAGTTGATAGCTGTAACACTATTTCCTTGTAGTCATCCATTACATCTGGGTCTTCGAATCCTTAAGGGTCACCACTCCTGCAATACATTCGTTGAGTCTCAGAAAGAAGGAGTGTGTTAGACATGTAGTCTTTATGGCTGAGCATTTTGTAGCTTCTTTTTCTCTCCACCTTGATCAGTTGTGATATCCCTGTTAATGACCATCTAGTGCAGGAAAAGGTTTTTGGATGATAATTGAGAGATGCACTAATCTATGCACTTAATGCTAAGTCATAAGGAACTAGTTAAGCTATTCTAACTGATACAGATAAAATCTCAAAAAAAAAATTTGATCAACTTTCCTCTGCTATCCGTGGATATTGAAGAGTTTATAAAATATTTATTGACAATTTTTATAGAAATAAATGAATCTTTCAAAGATTTTCTGCTTATTCCCATAACCCATTTTAATTGGGTTATTAGTTTCCATGATGTTTAGTTTTGTAGTTTTGGAAATTCTTTGCAAATATTAAATATGAGTCCTCTTTCAAATACACAATTGGTTTAGATTTTTTTCTCTATTCTAAAGTTTTCCTCTTCACTTGATTAGTCGTTTCCATTGCTTTATAGAAATGTCTTAATTTCAACAGATTCCATTGGTCAATTATTGCCCTTATTTCCTTAATTACTAGAGTCTTATTCAGAAAATTATTATAATTATTTTCAACTACAAATCTCTAAACTATTTTGATAAATCATCTGGAATTTATGCTTGTGTAGGATGAAAATAAAGGTCTGTTTTTACTCTTCTACATGTAGATATCAAGTGTTATCAATAATGGATCAATAGAGGATTTTATTTTGTTAAATTTATTTTAGTTTTGTTTAAAACCAGGAAGACAGAAAAGTTTTAAATGAGTTCTTCTAATTTATGAATTGATAACTTATAACTGTGTTTTATAAGGCTTAGTAGTTTTATAAAAGCTTGAGTGCATTTCCCTGTCTTTTTTCTTCTCTCTCAAAGAATTATTTAATATTCAAAACAAGTTTCCAACTATAACATTTCAGAAAAATAATAACAATAAAAAGTTGTAAAAGCTGGAAATATTTCCCCAATGAAGGAAAATCTTTACTAGCATTCATAAAAATTACACAAATACCCAAGTGTAATCATGATTGTTGATTCTCTTTAAATGAAACAAAATATCTAGAGTAAAGGAGTCAACAATATTTATTAGCTTCTTGTTTATATGAATAAAAAGTGGTATGTTGACAGTGGTTTTAGATATGAAAGTGAGAAAAAGCAAGGCACATCACTTATGTGTCTGGACCTAAGATAAGAGTCCAAGAATGCAATTAGATATGAGATATTTAAACATTAATTATCTCTTAATGATTTTTTTTTTTGGACCTTCTTTTGGGCCTTCTTTTTACCTAACTTGTATTTTGCTTATCTATCAAAGTTTAAATTTTGTGTTATATGCTCTCTCTTTCTCTCCCCCCCCTCTCTTTCTCTCCCCCCTCTCTCTTCCACAAATACCTTTGTGTCTCAGCATGTTATTGACTTCAAGTTTGCCACATGTTTATCTGGCTCTCACCTCAGCCTTTCTTCTCAGCATACATATCCTCAGCTCTGGACTCCTCCCCTTAGCTTGGAGGGTTTCAAAAGCGAAACAGTGCCTGACCCAGGACTGTGGATGCCACCTGTGGAGCGAATCCCTGACTGCCTTAGATCAAAGACTGCTGACAGCTAACTCACCTCTGTCTCAACTGGCTTCGAAGTTCCTTTCCTCCAGTCTCTTGTTTATGTTAGATTTGTGGTTTCGGTTTTGCCTTTATGGTTTCGATTCTGCCTCTTGTTATATAAACCCAGTTTTCCCCAAGTAAAGACACACCTTGATAAGGCTTACTTGGTGTCCTTTTCTTTGTGACTCTCTCACCCACTTATATTCACAGGTTCTCAATAAATCTCCAGTCCGAGAGCACCTACGGAGTGTGAGCCCATTGGCCGGTCCCCCACACTCAACCAGCACCATCTCTTTATAGGATTTGCCTGACTGGCAAGTTATGTAACATTCTCTGAAAGTCATACTTCATTTTTTTGATTAGTTCTTGTTGTTTTCCTTATTGATTTGTAGGATATTAAAGCTTATCCCTTAGCTATGGTAATTTTGTTAACATTTATCCTATGAACCGAAAGTTTTACCTATAATAAACCGATATCCCCAAACTACATTAATTCAATTGAATCATTTATTCCCTACATTCTCTTATTGTAATTGAAAAAATATAAAGTTATAAATGAAAAATAAGTTATATGTATCTATTGAAAAGATAATACTTATATCTTTTATCAAGTGATCTTAATTTTTTTAAAAAATAGATATCAATGATGTTTTGGGAATAGGAGATCTACCTATTACCATGATTGGATTAATAGTACTCACAGTTATGTGAATATGTCCAGATGATTACAGTAAAAGTACTCATAGTTATGGGAATATGTGAAGGCTCATCCAATCCATTCAAGAATATTAGCATTTTTGTATCAGTGCTAGAACAATACCAAGAACAGTGCTAGAGTAAGAAATAAAGAAATTGGAAAACATTAGTTGATGCTGTACATTTTTTATAATTTAGGTTATATGATATTTAGTTTTGTTTAAAACCAGGAAGACAGAAAAATTTTAAATGAGTCCTTCTAATTTATAAATTGATAAGCTGTAACTGTGTCTTATAAGGCTTTAGTAGTTTTATAAAAGCATGAGTGAATTTCCCTGTCTTTTGTTCTTCTCTCTCAAAGAAGTACTTAATATTCAAAACAAGTTTCCAACTATAACATTTCAGAAAAAACAATAATAAAAAGTGGTAAAAGTGCTTTAATTCTTAAAGCACGTGAAGATAATAAGCCAGTTATTGCAATTTCAGCAAATAGCAAAATAAAATGTGTGAATTGCTTTGATGCCAGGATAATGTGCACTGAACACACTGTTTCCATGCTCTGTGGACTGGGCCCATCAGCTAAGGCACTGTGCTTCTGCTTCTACTTTTAGAGTTTAATATGATGACTATCAAAAGCTTTCTCCTGTTGGAAGGTTTATTCCTAGGTTAACTAAACTCTATGAATACATGTACAAATATTACACTTGAATTTCAAATAAAACCAGTTATTAAATTTATAGTTAATAAGTAAAGAGAAAATTAAATTTAAAAAAATCTCTCATCATTTCCAAGACTTTTTGGCGTTTCACCCACTCAGATGATATAAAATAATTCAGGGTACAGAAAAGAAGTAGCTTTGAATTTTCATCATTTTTTTTCATTTGGAATGTGTCACCAGGTGTCTTGTTAGCTTGTGTTAAGTACAGCAATTAGAATCCATCTAGTTTTCTTTAATACTAAAAAGGTCAAAGCAGACAGATCACTTGGAATTATAAATATGGCTTGTTAGAACAGCCAATCTGTCATCTTTTATTTTCTATGAAGAAACTTGAATTAGTCAAAGTTTTAATACTTCAGAGAATGCACTGAAAATGTGGTTCCCTGCATATAAGAAGATCTTAGTCTACAAATTACTTGCTACTTAACATCCCATGGCTTCAAGTCAGTGCATCATACATCATTTAAAGTCTCATTTCCTCCAGATAATATTCACCTTTCCTAAGCCGTTGAGAGCCTGGTAAAGAAAAACCTCAAAAGATTATTTTATTTTATTAAACTTTATTATTTTTATGTTTTCTTTTCTGGGTATTGAACTCAGAGCGTTGTGCATGCTAAATAAGCAATATACCCCTAAAATTCATATCCCTAGGATCCATTGGTGTTTTTTGTCACCTTCTGATATCAATGCAATTTCTCTCAGATTACCTTTTAAGAAATTTAACTCACTATTCGATCAATCATCTCTACGTGCTCATGTTGAGCTGATGTTCTGCTGCTGAAGATAAAATGCATTTCAGATATGCTCAGAAGCCTGAGCTAGAACTGACCTTAATGTTTTTTTTATATAAGTACTATATTTATTGATACCAGAAGGCAACATGCAAGTTCTCAAAGAAGAAAAGCAGCCAATAGTCCTGTTCAGCCATTACATCTATGAACCATGTTATTAGAGTGCATTATAATCCTAAGGGTACAGTTATGAACCTTGGTGATAACCAGCTACTCTCTAATTGAACTCAAGACCCACAAAATATGAAGAAAACCATGAGCAGTACTGGACACATAGACAACTAACCAGAGCCAATGGCATCTTGTACCATGGAGAAAAACCTACAAACACAACTTTATTAAATCATATAGTGCCTAAGTACAATCTAAGTGTTTGTGTTTCTACCCATAAATAAGTGTAGGCTCTACTGCCTATCAGGAATCTCCCCTTTGCCATAGAGACCAGCAGAAAACCACAAACAATCAAAATGCAGATCTGTGCCAAACACTCATTCCTGAAAACACAGATACAAGTAATATAATATGAACTGAAGAGGTTATATCTAGGAATACATAAGTATAGGTTTACATATGCATAGGCTTCTTATATGCTTATATATAGATGTATGGATATATGCATGTGATAATAATAAAAAGAGGACATGAATTTTGAGGATAGTAGGAAAGGGTATATGAGAGCGTTTGGAGTGAGAAAGGGAAGGGAGAAATGGTTTAATTAAATTATAACCTCAAAAATAAATAAAAAAAGAGTTATTAATAGTAGGAAGAACCCAGCATGGCTGATGCCTTCTATAGCATAGTATTCAATAAAATAAGAAAAAGGGCACTATCTACTAATGTCTACTAAAGTCCCAGAAATCTTTGACACAATCTAATAAGTTTCTTTAAAAAATACTATCCTTTTTTAAGATTTTTTTTTTATTTATATGAGTACACTGTAGCTGTCTTCAGACACACACTAGAAGAGTATATCAGATCCCATTACAGATGGTTGTGAGCCACCATGTGGTTGCTGGGAATTGAAATCAAGATCTCTAGAAGAGCAATCAGTGCTCTTAACTGCTGAGCCATCTCTCTAGTCCAAAAAAACCTATTCTATTGTACTAATATTTTGATCCTTTTAAAAGTGAAAGTATTTTTGAACATATAAGAAAGTTTACAAGACATTGATAGGCAGATTCTGTAGCTGAAGCGCTTGGTAGAAATAGAGTGAGGTTGTACTATAAACTTGCAAAAAAATTGATAATATGAGTGAGATTTAAAACCAAAATAAACAGAAAACTATACAACTTAACATGTTATGATAGTGTATAAACAGTCACTAAGAACAAAAAGTGAAAACATAAATGTGTGTGAGGTTCTAGTTTTAAAGTAAATGCTAAAATGATAGAATATTGAAGGTGAACACTAAAGATTTGCAAATCACAATACGGAGACAGGTGTTTAAGCGAAGGTGCATGAGGACATGGCCATAGAAGCACAACAGAAGGGAAGCTGTGTGGTGAAACAATAGTACAGGGAGGATGGTGCAATTGGTGTACAGTCAGCATGAATAAAAGTAGCAAAGTACATAACATGAATTTGAGAGAAATGGAGAAATATCACTGAAGAGGCTTATAGGGAGATAGGGCTCACAAGTTGCAGAGTGGCAGTTTCTTGAACACTAACAAATTTTGTTTAGTGATTTTCTTGCAGATTAAAAATAGTCTACTGACAAAACTTCACAAATCTCCTCACAGTAGGTACTTTGTACCTTGGGTGTTGTTCCTGATCACAGAATTGGTAAATACATACAGAATGACTATAGAGAACGGAGTCATGCATTGACATTGTTTTGTTTCACTGTTCGGTTTTGATTTTTTTCACCTAAATAATTTTCAAACAGCTAATATTCTCAAGACTCAAAAGTATTTTTGTACCTTCATATTTTTGTCAAAAATCAAAGTCCAGCATTTCTATGACTTATCTGCCTCCTGAGGTATGTGCACCATTCCTTAATTAAGCAGTATGAACAGCATATAATATAAGTGAAGTCAATACTTGTTATTTACATTTTTAAAATTAAAAAGAATTATTTTCATATAATATATTCTGATAATAGACTTTGCTCCTTTTTCTCCTTCCAGATTGTTCTAAACTCCCCCATAGAACCAAATCCTAGTAATCATTTTCTCTTTTGAATACAAACAAACAAGCAAAACACAAAGAAAAAAACAAACGCACATACATGGAAACACATACAGTGTGGGGAGCCGCAGCTGCCACCTTATTTATATATATTGAACACCTGGTCTCCGGCCAGAGCAGAGAGCATTGATAAACAAGCCCTTAGTTGGAAAAGCTGTGTGCCTCCAGTTTATGATGCAAGCTGGCATGATTTTCCCACAGCCTATTATGCTTTGCCACGTACCTGATGCTGATTGGGACCAGGGAAAGAATTTAACCCGCGAGGGCTGAGGGATAAGGGGAGTAATAAGAAGAAGTAAAAAATGAAGGTTCCTGAATAAACTGCTTGGAGAAGAGCTCGTTGTTGCCTCCTTATTTCCGCTGGATGGAAGGGCGGCATAATAATACAAAATACAAAAACAAACAAACAAACAAAATACATATGTAGGATTAAATCTGCCCAAACAAGGAAATAGGAAATAGTAAACACGATCTTTTAAAATGTCATCGTGTTTGTTTTGTGTTGGCCGTCTACTATTAGGCATGTCATGTACCGTGAAGTGTGTTTTGTATATGCAGTGACACTCCATATACGAAAACTAATTTTTCTTTTGCAAGTGGTTTTTAACTGAGGGTAAGTTCCTAGTTAGGAATGAGAGCTTCCTATAGAATAATCTGGGTTCTGGGAGGAAGAGAGGAGGAGTAGGGAAAAAGGGGTTCAGTTCAGATATGGGAGGAGATGAGGGAGAAGTACAGAGGGCCAGGAATTTAAAAGTAGGTGTGTAATAGTCTGGGAGAGGGCGTTGAGTTGGGGATAGTCACTAGAAAGTCCCAGGTGCCAGGGACCCAAGAGGTTCCCAGAACCCAAGACGGAGGACATTAGTTGAAATACCCCCAAAAGATGAGTAAGAACCTGTAGAGACCATATCCAGTGAATTGTAATGGTCCCCAGTTGAGAGATGGGAGCACGAAGCCACCTCAAAAATATTAATGCAGAGTTCCTCCTGTAAAAAGGAAATGTGGGGACAAAGAGCGGAACAGAAACCGAAGGAAAGGTCATCCAGAGACTGACTCACCAAAGGATCTACCCCATCTGCCGACACCAAACCCACACATCATTGCAGATGCCAAGAAGTGTTTACTGACAGGAGTCCTGTATAAGCTGTCCCCTGAGATGCTCTGGAAGAGCTGGACCAATACAGATGCAGATGTGCACAGCCAAGCATTGGACTGAGCTCAGGGACCCCAACGGAGAAGTTAGGGCAGGGACTATAGGAGCTGAAGGCGTTTGCAACCTCATAGGAAGAACGACAATATCAACCAACCAGACCCCCCCTTCTCCCCAGAGCTCTCAAGGACCAAAGTACCAACCAAAGAGTACACAGGGAGTATGGTACCCATGGCTCCAGCCGCATATGTACTAGAGGATTGTCTTATCTAGCATCACTGGGAGACAAATAAAAAATATTAAAATATTTATAACTCAATAAAAGAAAAACACTTTGAGCAGTACTCTGTAGTTAAATAACTTTAAGGAAATGGTGGAGTGATGAGAGGTTTTAACCCTTTAGAACATTTATTATTCTAGTAGAACATATGGGTTTGGTTTCCAGCATCCACATCAGGCAGCTCTCAATTATATGTAAGTCCACTTCCAGCATATTCAAAGTCCTCTTCTGGCATTTGTGCCGTCCAGTAGTACACATAAATTCAAGGACACACACACAAATAAGAAAATAATGAATAAATATTTTTAAAATAATAAAAAATTAAAACAAAATAGATTCTCATATTAAAGGTTTTTAAGATTGTTATATTAAAAATTACCTTTATTCTGATTGCCCCTTGAAGTCAGTTGTTTTGTATGAATTTTTATATATTCTAGTGAGTATTTTAAAAAGTTATAATTTATGTTTGTTGGAAGTATATTATTCTATCTTGGTGCCTAGTGTAGTATGATGTGTAGAAAATATAAGCTTGCTTTTTTTGTGCACACATTTGATTTAGGGAAGAATTTCATGATATCTCTCAGGGTAACCAGAGCTAAATTTTCCTCTATGTATCTTTCTAAGGAGAAGAATGACTGTTTAAAATTTGTAATTTCATATCAAATTGCTGTCTTAGTTGCTCTTCTTATTAAGATATTTTTATAACATTTAAATACGAACATCATGTGCCAGAAAATAGATATAAGATGACATTCTTAAGTGTGAAGTTAATGAGGCCCTAATAATTTCTATTATAGTTAACGGATTTCCAAATAAATTGGAAAATATCATAATTCACACATCATGTTAAAAGATTATATTATCTCTCTCCTGAGCAAATTGGAAAACAAGCTAAATTTCAGATAATCACTAATATTTTATAACACACAAAGGTAATTTTGGCTTTTACAGAGGAGAAATGAATTTCTCGAGCGCCCCTGTAATGTGTGCATGCCATCAGCTACATTAAATTCCCTAATGCAGTGCTTTTAATGTGTGCCTCACCACCTTCATTAAGCAGATGCCCTCTTTAGAGCTTACGCCAGGCCATGTGTGATTATGTTATAATAGTAGTCTCTCCACATTTATCATTTTAAGTAGACTGAGGCTCTTTCCCATCTCTCATGGCTCTCATGCCCTTGCCCTGAGCAAAAATAAGCCTGTCAAATCTGTTTATAAATTCACTCATGGAAAGACTCTTAGGACGTGTAAAACTTATCTGTAGTGAATTAATTACCCAAACATAGACTTCCTTTATCTACATCTAGGACAGATTGTCTCTGGGTTGAAATGGTGCCCTTCTGACCTACTTCATTGATTCACATTAGTTTTACAGAAAACAATTGAATCATTTTGCTCCCCTTTCTCCTGCTATTTTTTTCCCTACTTTAAACATTAAATTTCTTTGGCTGTCACCATTAAAGATTCAGAAAATAAGCCAGATTTACAGACAAGGGTATTGTTATAAACCAAAATATATCATATGATAATCAATACTACTAAGTTGAATATTGAAAATCACCACTAAAATCGGATGCAGTCAAACAGATCACAAATATTTCCTCAGCTGAGGTCGATTTCTGGTGTCCCTCTCCCTTCCTTCCTGGAGCGTTCACATCTTAGGCTATTCTTGAGCAGGTAACCAGAGCTAAAATTAATTCTAGTAGTTGATATTATGATATGTGCGGTATCTGTATGTACTGTTACAGAACAGAATTTTAGAAATGAGATGCAATTCATTGGTTTTATGTTTTTAAATGTACCTCATATGATATAAATACAGCATAGACTGTGTTGGGAATGTAAACCTTAACATTCCATTTGGGACAGTAAATTATAAATAACAAAGGAAGTTTTAGAGGATGTATCACTGACTCTGAATTCCAATTCCTATGTTCCAGTAGACATAACAGGCTCATGAACAGAAACTGTCTTGTGTAAACAGTTTACTCATACAGCGCCAATTATAAGAACAAATGAAAGTATGCGCTAGATAGTTATTTATAGTATTTTTATGTATCGATTTTAGTTTAAATTAAAGAAAAATACCTAAAAGGAAATTTTGAAAGCTTGTCCAGGGATGAAACAATTTTTCAAAAAGCATATTACTTTGAAGATAAGAATGAAGTGCTGTTTCCTTTGTTTGTTTTATGGCACCATTTTGTATTTAATGTCATAGGTACCCTTTAAGTTTGTCATAATAAATATCATTGTAATCTATTTTAAAACAGAACAATTCAAAAGCTAAAATAAGTTCTGTTAAAGGTATGCCTGGACAACCAAGAAAATTGGCAATAGCCCACGTTGTGTTTATGTCTCACGTCTCGGGGCCTTCTTAACCAATAGCTCATTAGGAACAAAAACAGAAATAGTGCTTTCCATAGAAGTTTTCACTTAATAACTGCATTTCCCTAAGGTGAGGTATGTCTATTTAGACTCTTTTTCTGAAATTCTATTTTTTTTTTTTTTTTTTTTTTTTTTTTTTTTTTTTTTTTTTTTGAGACAGGGTTTCTCTGTTTAGCTCTGGCTGTCCTGGAACTCACTCTGTAGACCAGGCTGGCCTCGAACTCAGAGATCCGCCTGCCTCTGCCTCCCAAGTGCTGGGATTAAAGGCGTGCGCCACCACCGCCCGGCTTGAAATTCTATTTTTATTTAAGTTAAAAACTACTGGGTTTTCAAAAAGCTTCTTCATACATTTTTAGTTTTGATTAACCCACTCCTTACCTCTTCTTTCCTCTAGGGCCTTGCTCTAGGCAATGGCACTAACCTGTAGCTTCTAGTACGTGTTCATCCCATTCTTTCCTATCACATGTATCCTGTCCCTAATATTATAGGTTTACCTGAGTTGGAAACTCTCTCTATTTTCTGTGTATATACTTTATTTTGACTATCCTGAATACCTTTCATTTCTTACCATAACAAATTAGTAAAACTGTATTGGTTGCAGGACCCAGATACATCACTTTTAAAATGGATGGGGCATTCTGTCACTGCTGGCTAGTTTACATTTATAGAATGTCCTATTTTGACTGCTAGGAGAGGAAAAAAATCAGTGATATTAACTAGTGTTACCCTAGTGTTTCCCTAGTTACTAGTGAATCAACTAGCGTTACCCTAGTTTGATTCTGTTTACATACAATACAGACCAGCCAAACAATACATGGTCACTCACCAGTGCCACAGCTGTTTATGTCAGAAACCACACATACTCTTGATTGGACTTAAGGTCTTCTCCATAGGAAGAAATGTACATGTAGTACTGTAAACATTATCAATACTCGTGAATAGGAAAGTCATAGCCCATGAAAAGAACTTACTGCTATTGTGTTTCTAAAAGATCAATCACACAGTCGAAGGGCTTTCTAAATATTTATGTTTATATCTTTGATTGGTATTGCTCCCAGCCTTAGTCAAGAGAATTTCTTTTTGGAATGAATAGTGGTGAGTCATGTCAAAAATGCTGATAATGTATGACTGAGTGCTCATCAGTAAATAAAACAGCTATATCAACCATCATAAAAGTTGGGAAACATTGAAAAAGAAGAGTCAGAAAAAAGTAAGAGCTGGTGGATTAGGAGGAGTACAGTGAGAAAGTCATCTCCTGTCCAGATGACTTTCTCACATGGTTCCTCAGGTACTCAGTTATGTTCACAAGACAAAGACATTAAACTTTTCAAAGACAGACAGTTGTAACAGCAAGGTCCCATCCCTACCTGAGGAACAATGGACAACTGGAGGAAGACACCTAGGGAGGATGGGGGATTTGGATTTGGTAGGTTGTCCATTCCCCAGTAGATTATATATGTATATGTATAGTATATGTATATTATATACATATATATATATATAATCATAATACACTGTGTACCTGTAGAAAAATTCCAAAGATCAAGACTAATGAAGTATTTGTGATTCCTAAAATTAGATGGTCTAATAACTGAGCTAATTAGTTGCAATATAATAAATATTTTGATGATAGTTTTTTGTGTTGAACTTTGTGTACGGAAAAGCCATGTCAAGAAATCGAATACACCACTGCTGCACTGACGATGACTCTTGGAAACCATTTTATGCACATTTTGATGTACATATATTTCTAAAATGTGTTAAATCTGTTTTATAAATCTGCAATGGTGATGGTCTAATTTGAAGGCCAGGAAATGCTAGACAAGCATTTTACAGAGATGTATTCTGAAAATGTTTTTTCCTTTGTCACATGAAGTGAATATCAATGAATTTGAATTTTAATGAAATTAATTTTAAAATCATTTGCCTGTTCATCCTATAACACAAAATCTATTAATCAACCAAGTTGTTAGTCTCCATATATGTTCGGAATATAACATTGAATGGAGAATTTGGAGTCTTATCGATCAAATTTGTAATCATTTTTTAAAATATTGTTGTTTTAAATCAATAAACAATATAATAATAATATGTTCTAAGCAGGACAATATAAGTAATTTTATGCCTTTACCTATTTGCCAATACTAAAGATGAATTTCTCTGAAATATTTAATTGTTCTAAAAATAATAAGAATTGATACCTATATATGTAGCATTATTAAGACGTATTTTTACTTTATGATCTTAGTCTGGAATTATAAACTAAGGTCTTAAATCTTCAAGTGCAAGTTAATTTGTAACCATTTGCTCATGTAATTTCACTGAACTAATGCATTCTTTTGTCTTATTTCATTTTCATTACACTGGGATTCTATAATTGCCAGGAGAATGAATTAATTCCCTCCAGGTTTTCTTTCTTTGTTCAGAAGAATATATCATTAAAAATTTTACATTGTTACAGCTTATTGTATAGTGTATTTCAATTGGTCTGACAAAAATTGTTATCACAATTGGAAGGGATTTAGTACATCCTGAAGAAAATAATTAGGAGGGAAAATGATATAAATTGTGCCATTTTTGCTATGTTTTACTATATAACTCATTCATAGGAATATAAAAGATACAATAATAGCTACATATTTATTCAGAAACATGGCAACACATTACTATTATCAATATCCTCTGATATATTTATAAGAGGTATGCTCATTGTGAGATATGTCTACATATCAATTTCTTTAAAATCAGTATTTCTTCAATATTGTATGTCTTTATCACTTACATTTTATTGTATTTCAAGTCAGATGTCTAACACAATGGACATACATCTAGGTGAGTAATAATTATACCTAGGCAAGTAATAATAAGTATAATAGAAGTTATGGTTATTTTAAATTAATTGTGTTTTATTTAAAATTTAAAAAATGATTTTTTAAAATAAGTGATCAACATTTAGTATTTCAGTGTTTCTCTGCCTCATTGAAAGCTCTCTAGAAATGAGCTCACTGCCATACATATAGCTGATTTTCCAATATAGTTGAGAATGAGGTCAGCATCAAACTATAATGTATTGAAGGTATTTATCCATTTATTTTATCTTGTTTTGTTTTATTTTTCAGAGAATGTTTAATAATTTATTTGCTTTGCAGGTCTGGATATATATTGAATTTTTGCTACCAATGACTTTTCTTTAATATTCATTTAACTGAAGGCATAATTACATTATAATGAAATGTTTAGATAAACTGCTTTCAAAACTAGAATCTTTGTTTATATTTTATATAATTTAGTATAATATGAAGAGTATTAGAAAATGTACAGTTCTTAAATTTTTTAAGGTATAGCTGTTAAATATGAAAAAGTTAATAAAATCTTACTAAAGGGGATTGGTTTCAAATTTTATTTATTCGTGAAGCACAGCTGCACCCTTTAGATGATCTTTACTGGAATTCTGAATTGCAAGTTCATGAGTGTCAATAGATTCCCTTATCTGTACTTCACTTATTTTTCCTTTTATCAACATTAATGTGGTGACTATATTATTCTTACCCTGACCCAATTTTTTTTGTAAATTCATGCTTACTAATAGATATAGTATTCTAGAAAAAAATAAAAGGCCAGACATATTTATTTTCTGATCATTATGGCCTTATCTAAGAATGAAGGCCTCCTTTATGATACTCATAATCACAATTCATAATATGTGAAAGGTCTTCTCATGGATAACATTTTTGTGTGCAAGTCTCACAATTATGCATATTGTCAAAATTCATATAATATAGCATTCTCTGTTAAAATTAATTTGTTATAATTTGCCTTGAATTACTAATGCATTTGAAAATATAGAATATAATTAATAATAGTATGGTAGAAAAAGATTGTGGAAATAACAGAGTACAAAACATATATCAAAGCCAGTCTTCACAAAGATGCCTATAGCTACAAAAGGAACTGGTTAGATCAAATGTGCATTTTGAGGTCAAATGTACATAACCATGAGTATGTTTTAGCATCACTGTTTGGAAAATAAATTTAGTGGTTATCTTAATCTTTGTTCATGTCTTCAACTGTAGTAATAAATAATTTTGTATTCATTTAACAAGATTATTTAAATTATTAAATAGCGAACTAAAGTTCTACCAAAAAAGTTCTGTTGCTGTTAAATATTGGCATGTTTACAGTAAATAAATGGATAAAATACAGTGATATTTTTGTGAGACTCCTAGTTTAGATTTATTGCAGTTCAGCTCATATCAAATTATATACTAAAACAAAATTTATGTATACAAATTATGTACAGTGCTACAATTAACTTAGGATCTCCTGCTGTTTTGTTCTATTTTTGCTCACATGTCAAAATTATCAAAATGAATGTAATTACTTCCTAGCAAGAAATAGGTGTCAGCAATTCAATACTCAGAAAGTCAACAATCGCAATGTCGTATGACCAAAGCAATAACTTTCTGAAGATAACAGGCAGGCAATTAACCCTACAGCCAGATCGTCAATGCATTCAAACCAATTTTAGAGCAACACAGGAGAGGTGCAATGTGATTTTATAAACAAACATTAAAACAACACTGATGCTCATGCCTTCACTGTAGTTCACTTTCAATAGGCCCCATGGGTGGGATAGTGAATATCACTACCCCAAGGTTTGTTGCAAATATTTAAGTCCACTTTCATAACTCTATGTTCTATATAGTACTGGGTCTTAATTTGTAGAAAAACTTCCAAACCACCTCACAGAAATGTTCTTATTTTTCACTTTTCTAAGTTTGTCCCTAAATAAAAGAAACAAATTGGAGATAAAAATATATTAAATTTTAATATTTTCTAAAATATCTGTAGACACTCTGTGAGTCCTGATGTTTTATAATAATTATAGAAACTATAATGTGAATACCTTTGAAAACAAGGAATTCAATTACAAAGATTCATTATGCAATTAAGCAGAGTAATTTTCCAATGCAAAATATTTTCTGTGTGTTCACTGGCAGTTGTATAAAAGAACTCACCAGACACACAAAATTTAGAATATAAAAAACTATAGACTCATCATATATATAAAATAAATAAAATCTTTTTAAAAGACTATAGAATTTCTATAATTCAGTTCACTTATTTCATAGCTTAAAACAAAAATAACAGAAATAAATACACATACATGTATAATACACACTGCTATATATTCTGAAGCTGCATTCTGATGCTGGTCAGACAAATATTACTCAGATACATGGTTCTTTTATATAACTTGTTATATCATTCTTTTTGTGCATTCACAACTACATAGATGTTAAACTTCTTGCTGGGGAGAAACCCTAAGTTTTCTCTATATACACAAATGTCAAAAAAAAAAAAAACAGTAAAAATGGAAGCAGAATTTAAATTCTCATTTTTGGAACCATGATAGATATCATTGTGTATTCCTTGAAGCAACAGCAATTGGAATATTTTTCTAAGTAAATGTGACTTGCTTTAAGAAAACATACAGAGAAAGTTACCTCACCCTGGTGAACATGGATGACACACCTCGCACATATCAGCCCAGCAAGGGGTAACAAACAGCAAGATCATGAGGAATCTCAAATGATAATACAGAAATAAAAAGTAGAAAGAACCAGAGCAAAGAGGGAGGATTTATGGGAGATATCAGTGAAAAGATACAAATACCAGATAGACTGGAAGAATACATTCAAACATGCCATCCCGATTCCTTTCTCCCTCCCTTTAAGGGATAATCGGACTTTGGGCCTGAAAGGGAAAGATAGGCAGAAAGACTGGCCAGGAGGGGAGGAGGATGGAGACCTCAGGAAACGATGAGCAAGACAAGAAACAAACTTCTCCAGAAGACTTGATTGAGCAATTTTAATTGTGGGGAACAAAGGCTATTTAAACCATTGGGGAGTGGACATAGGCTTCGGTATATGTCCTTGGACATTGGCCAGGGCTAACGGCCTGGTGATGCCTTACTCGCATGAAGAGGTATTCCAGGTCTTTTCTAGACATGACTTTATAAGGTGAGAAGTTTACCCTATAACCTGGACCTAAGTCTCTTTGACCACCTCAAAGGTGGCAGAGGTAGGGATTGGCTTGTAAGTTACATGCTTGGGGACGTGAAGGCCCAGACACAGGGAGTGTGTGTGGCAGAGTCTATTCCTGCAGATCTCAGGACAAGATTTCGAGTATTTGGACTTGCTTGACTGTTCTCTTGGCCCAGGCCTGCTCCCCACAGTCCCACGGCCTCCCCTGGTTCCATACAAACATGTACAGAAAGGCATCGCAGTTAGCAGTGGACTCTTTACCTGAAAAATGCTGAAGAAAGCTGTAAAATCATCATGACTGACATGATAACAGTGAAAGACAATACAGATATTCAGTTGGAAGTGTCATGGATATATGCATATAAATAACAAGTATGCATTATGTAAGAAATGCATGCAATTCTATTTCTCATTCTTTGTATTAGAAACACAGAGAGTTAAGAACTAGCCAGGCAACGTTTCTAGTTTCCACTACTAGCCACAATTGCATGGAAATGCCCTTCAGAGAGTCAGATGATCCCCACAAAGAGCTCTAACTAGATAGAAAGAGGTCTGGGTCCCAGAAGATACTATAAGTACATGGACACTACCAAGAGCTGGAGCCAGATACTAGGAGCATTTTCTACTATATAATTGATCTCTACCTACTCAAAGACTGGGGCCAACTGTCGCCTTTTCACATTCGTGGAGAAGAAATTCATAGAGGTTTGAATGTTTCACTGTGGTATTAAAATAGTCTGGCTGCAGTGGTAGAAGATGTGCCTAATCCTACAGGCTTGATGCATCAGGGTGGGGTGATAACTTAGGGGGGCCTACCCTCTCACAGAAAAAGCAGAGGGGGCAATGAAAGGGACACTGAGGGGGAGCAGAATTAGGGATGTAAATAAATAAATAAATAAAAGAAGCCATTAATCTTTCTACACAATTGAATATATTATTACTCAAGGTCTTTGTGAGAGAATAGAAAAACATTGATATACAAAAACTAAAGACTTGGATAAAACTGAAGAGGCAGAGTAATTTTCATTTGCAAATAAATTAGTCAAAATCATCAAACTTGAATAGTTAAAAAAAAAAGCTAGTATTTCTAAAGGATGACTTAACACCTTCATATTTTACTGGTACTTTACGAATGATAGCAAGGAAATAATATCAACCTAATTTTCCATCAACATATAAATTGTTAAGGAAAGTATATTATATAAAAATATGTATATGACAGAAAATTCAGCTTTTAGAGAACGAAATAACAGAATGTGAAGAAAAAATGGATAAATTTAAAAAATTTTAAGTTAAGCAAAATCACAAAATATCAAAAAGAAAAACCTATACGTTTTCTCTCACACAAGTGGATCCTAGCCTATTTTTT
>NW_022196909.1:23343308-23358190 GCF_008632895.1 Mastomys coucha
TATATATATATATATCTGGGTGTGAGTATAAACAAGTATACATGTGAGTACACTGTAATATGTAGAAATGGTAAATTTCAAGTAATGAGGAAGGTATGAATGTTTAAGGAATTTTTTTCTGCTTGATCAGTGCATTGAAAATATATTTCATAGTGAAAATATAAAGAGCAATGAAAAGCCCCACAGTTTTACAATGGGTTTATTAATTTAATAAAATAAGTCTGAGATTTAGAGACATTTGAATGTATGTCATTAGTTTTGTTTTTGTGGGATTTTTTTTGCAAGTTCTCTGTGAAAAAGTTGTAACTATATACTAGGTTAAATAATAACATCTTTTTCTTGCATTCTCATCTTTGTAAAACAATATTGGGACATAAGTGAGACAATATCTGATATTTTGAAATCATTTTCATATAGACATTTTGATCTACAGATGTGTAATCATCCACTATTAAATGACATGTGGATAATAATCCCCACAAAAGAGATCTTTTATCTCAGAAGGTCTGAATGTACTTGAAATTTATGGGATCTTAAGTATGAACATCATATTTTACAGTATTGTAAAAAAATTAAAATTTCATGACAATAGTTAATTTAATGTTTTTGGTTCTTCAAATAAATTCATTGGTTGTTGAGTTTTATGAACCACGTGTTGACTTTTTTCTAGGGAATGGGAATGATCCGTGAAGTTTGTAAGATTTGCGTTGTCAGGATCAGTGATTTCTACTGCCAAAAATCATTACCATCATTACCTATTTTTACATCCTGACTTAAAAAGTGAAAAACACATCTAAATGTGATTTTCTAATCTAATGACTTGAGTAATGTGAACACAGAATTATAAAAAACAAACTTTTTCTTCCAACTTAAGCTTTCTTTAAAATTTTAAAGGAATGTTCATTGAAACTAAGTGTTACTTTCTGCTTTCTATTTTCCAATACTTAGAAATGGACAAAAATCAGTGCACACATCACAATATATAGTTTTGTTTGATATTGAACTGAATTGGAGTCAATAAGGTTTTTGACACAATCCCAAACTCTGAATACATTAGGTCATGGTTGTTTCCTATGTGCACAGCACAGACTTTGGAGATAATGCATTCAAAAAGAAAATGAAGAAGAAAAAAAAAAAGCCAATATTGCCATAGGAAAGTAAAAGACAGTATTTCAGCAGAAAAAACAGGGTTCACTTCAAGTATGTATTTAATCTAAAGGACAGCAGAATGAAATTCTCTAAAAGCCAGGTAGAAGTTATTTCTTGACAATGCTACTGTGAAGATTTGAATGTTATCAGCAGCATTCAGCAGTATTGCCTCCTTTTATCTTAGAGTGAAACCTGGTATTTGTCACAATACAGATTTATATTCTTATTTGAGAACTCACAGACACTATGCAGTGGACTTCCTATGAATAAATATTGTCAATCTGAACCCATAGGAATCATTGCTGAATGGAAGTGATACTTTGTCATGCACAGAATGTTTGCTTAAGGAAACGTTGACAAAGTAATAAAAGTTGACAGATCTGGAATCCTACTTTCTAAAGTAGTTTTCATTAGTTGAGTCATTGAACTAGATTACATTCTGCACAAGTTTTATTTTCAAATGACAGGAAAAATAATTTAATTAAAGAATATGCTCATAAATATAAGTTCTACATTATTTAGAGTATATTCTTTTATGATAGCCTGAATACACTAGAAATGCCTTCCTACAATTGGGTTTGCTGTTGTTTTATGGGTTTGAATACTTTTATGGTTTATTATTAATAACTTGATAGGAAAATATATTTTTCAATAATATCACCAATATAAAGTATTGTGCATGTTTAAAAGTAGTATGGACCATCATGGCTTCCATGGCAGAACTCCATCCTCCATATCCAAATCCATAGGACATCAAAGTAATCATTCTCAGTAAAGAACACCAAGAGAGTGTTTAGAAGCAAAACCTATCATCTGAAACCCAGGAAACAATTGCTATTAGCTACCTAGTCTGTGGATGTGCTTCTTGTCCATTTTCTAGAAGAGACAAACCGTTCAGATAAACTGAAACCATCATGTAGAAGATACAGCATTATCATCAAGATGAACCATGTAAAGTATTAAAAGATTTCTATTCTGGCAAGATTTCAGAATATTTTATGCTATTATTTCAATGAAATGTAATTAGCTTTTATTCATTTGTTTCAACACTGAAAAGTGCATAAAAGTTAAAATACTTTCTCAAATGTAAGGATGTTTTTATTTATATATTTGAAGCAAAACCCACACATAAATGGATGTGCTTAAATGACAGGTAAATAGTTGAGAACTTCTACCACATGTTGTATCAGATTCACGTATCTTACTAACACTGAGAATATTCACATGTTCTACCATACTTTTGTAATTGTTAAAAAATATCTTCTGCATTAGTATTGTATTGATTCATAAACTTGCTCAATTAAGCTATGCTTCATTTCAGCCCATCCTTAAAACACTACTTATTCTGCTTGGCACCCTTTTGTCAATACATGTCAGCTCGGATCCTAGCAGCTGTTGGGCATCTGGGCTGTCATCACTGGAGAAACAGAACTGTGTTGTGACAGAAATCACAAATCACAAGCTGCTTGGCTGCCCTGCTTTCTAGATGATCATGTCTTGTCACTTGAAACTAAAATGAAGGGATTCCTGACTGAAGATTACAAAACTGATTTGTGAGCTAAATGCATTTGCAGATATCTATCGTTAAGTTACTGCTTTACTTTTCTCTCACTGAAATAAAATACATATTAGAAAATACCTGTATTCTGCATTATTTATGAAAAGACTGCAAGTGCTGAGAAATTATGAGACATTGTTTCAGGAACAACCCTCAGGTAACTACAAAAGGATACTCTATCTGGACAAATTAGACAATCATAGCTCTTGCTTGCTGTGTGACTCAAAACAAACTGTAGTATGATTCTGTTAATAATCTCCTACATTTTGTGATACAAATTAGTTATTGTTTAGAATTTTAGAAAGGATGGAAATTTAAAGTTTCATGTATATCTTTGAACATATATATGATGTATTTAAATACATATATGTTACATATTGTCATATATATTATATATGTAAGTCATACATATGGTCATATACATTATGACTTTTCTCTATATTGAATTATGTTGTCAAGGTTGATAAGCACTGATTTATTATATAAATGTTCGATTGTAAATTCACTGTATAATGAAAGGAACCAGAATGCATTAATTCTAGGAATAGTTTAAGATTAAATATTCATCACAGATCATTCTTATATTGCTTGAAAAACATAAAACATAAAATTTGTCTCTTACTATTATTTTCACTGTTCAGATTTTCTAGCAGAAAAAGAGTACTCACAAAACCATAAATATTCATAAGAATATTCACCATTTGTGATTGTTACCATTCGAGACACATTACAGATAGAAATCATACCTGAGTATCAGTTTTATGTGAGAGCTACACTCCTTATATTAAGAGGTTGGTACAGACGTTGGGAAAACACGTTACATGTATTATATATACATACATACATACATACATACATACATATGTATATATATATATACATATACATATATATATATTACAGGTATTTTAAGTTTAGCACATTAGACACTTATATAGTCAGTCTGCATCTGCTTGTCTGAAAATCAGTCTTAGAGAATAGCTGATAAATGATTTGAAATCTTTATTCACACATAAAAAAGAATATTGAAATAATACGTTTAAGTATAGGTTGTATATGGAACAAAGAAACAGACATTTTTACATGTAAATATTTGAGATAATTAAATAAATTGTAAGTTTCATTTGAGATTTTAATTACAAAATTTCTTTGTAGATGATTTTCATCATTAGAAGGCAATCATATAAAAATAAAGACAATCTATGATAAAAAATCAACTATAAAAGGATATCAGAAGCTGGGCAGTGGTGGTGCATGCCTTTAATCCCAGCACTTGGGCGGCAGAGGCAGGCAGATCTCTGAGTTCGAGGCCAGCCTGGTCTACAGAGTGAGTTCCAGGACAGCCAGAAGGGCTACACTGAGAAACCTGTCATGAAAAAAAAACAGATCAGAAGGCAAAGGATTCTTACTTGAACACCATCAGCTAGTAAAGATATTTTACGTGCTTATAGCAACTTTAACACCACTTTGGTACTGTGTTTACATGGAGAAGGAGGAAGGGGGTTCATCAGATTCCTATACAGCAACAAGGAACACAAACATCATAACCATATTCAAAACAATATCATCATTAGCATATAAATTTAAACCTGTCCTATAGCAAAGAGACATATCAAATCCCTCAGTAACATACTCTCAAAACAGCCTTCTCAGACCACAGTAATGAATGAAGTAGAAACTTAAAAAAAAAAAAAAAAAAAACCAAAAAAGCAAAACCTAAGAGCTTCTCCCTGTCCACTTAAGTATGTCCTTGTATGCCTTGTTATCTCATGTTTAGAAAAGCATGCCTTTGAGACTTTATAGATGGAGTTTCTAACATTCTTAGGTTATACAAATAGCAAATTCCATCAATCTTTGGCTCTTACAGATTTTCTGCTACCTGTTCTGATTCAAGAACTTTAAATACAGAAATGTTTTACAGATGAATGCATTTGGACTGCACACTATAATTCTACATTTGGATTGATTGTGGTTGTTGTTGCTGTTGTTTTTCTGTTTTAATTTTTTGGGTTTTTTTTGTTGTTGTTTGCAATTTTCTACCTCTTTCAATGAGAAGTGTTTTGTTATTGCTAGTTTCTTGAAATAACCATTTTTAATAGAGTAAAATACTACTTCACACTGGATTTTGTTTGCCTGTTTGAATGTTTAGAAATAAAGGTTGTCTTTTTAAAGTTACTCATAGAAAATTCATATTTCTGGCCCAGGAGCTTACCCTGTGTCACAGCCAGCCACATCCCAATCCATCAAAGAGAAAACTTGTCCCCCCAGGAGAGTTAAAACACCCAAACTCACAAGTGAGCCCACTAGTATTGCTCCTATAGCTGTCCCAAGTGAGACCCACCACAAGCCCAGTGAACCCAGGAAACTCAGCGTAGTCAAGGCCAGGATCCCTCCGATTTCCATCCTTCCAGTTTCCATCTGAACCAGGGAGCTGAAATTATGCACAGCCCTCCTCACCCCAAACCCTCCCAGAGCAAACCTGTCTCCAAGGAGTATTGACACACCCATGCTCATGGCACACAGGCTCACAAGCTCCACTCAAAGACCAGAAGAGCAGGTAACACCATGGATAACCTGACTGTGAAAGACAAGCACAAGAACATAACTAAGAGAAACCAATGCTACATCGCATGATCAGAACCTGGTCTTCCAACATAGCAAGACCTGGATAACCAAACACACATGAAAAGCAAGATTCTGATATAAAATCACATCTCATAATGATGATAGAGTATATTAAAAAGGACATGAATAAACTCCTTTAAAGAAATACAGTAGAGCCCGGGCGGTGGTGGTGCACACCTTTGATCCCAGCACTTGGGAGGCAGAGACAGGCGGATTTCTGAGTTCAAGGCCAGCCTGGTCTACAAAGTGAGTTCCAGGACAGCCAGGGCTATACAGAGAAACCCTGTCTCAAAAAAACAAAACAACAAAAACAACAACAACAAAGAAATACAGGAGAACACAGGTAAAGATTTAGACACCCTTAAAGAAGAAGCACATAAATCACTTAGAAAAGTACAGAAAGACACACACACACACACACACACACACACACACACACACACACACACAAAAACAAAAAAAAACAAAAACAGGATCTAAGCTAGAAATAGAAACAATAAAGAAATTACAAAGGGAGACAACCCTGGAGATAGAAAACATAGGAAAGAGATCAGGAGTCAAAGATGCAAGCATCACAAACAGAATACAAGAAGTAGAAGAGAGAATCTCAGGGGCAGTAGACGCCTTAGAAAACATTGACACAACAGTCAAAGAAAATGCAAAAAGCAAAAAGCTCCTAACCCAAAACATCAGGAAATCCAGGACAAAATAAAAGGACAAATCCTAAGAATAATAGGTATAGAAGAGAGCAAAGATTCCCAACTCAAAGGGCCAGCAAACATCTTCAAAAATATAGAAGAAAACTTCTGTAAGTTAAAGAAAAATATGCCCATAAAAACAAAAAATCACACAGAATACCAAATAAACTGGACCAGAAAAGAAATTCCTTCTGTCACATAATAATCAAAACACCAACTACTTCCTGGCCCTGGCATTCCCCCACCCTGGGGCATAGAACCTTCAAAGGGCCAAGGGCCCTCCTCCTATTGATGACTGACTTGACCATCCTCGGCTACATATGGTGCTGGAGCCATTAGTCTCACCATGTTTACTCTTTGAGTCACTGGGAGCTCTGAGGGTACTAGTTAGTACATATTGTTGTTTATCCTAAGGGGCTGCAAACCTTTCAGGTCCTTGGGTCCTTTCTCTAGCTCCTTCATTGGGGACCCTGTACTCAGTCCAATGAATGGCTGTGAGCCTCTACTTCTGTATTAGTCAGGTACTGTGGGAGAGGGAACAAGGCTTTTTGTTTTGTTTTCATTTTTGTTTTTTGGTTTTTGTTTTTTTTTTCTTTTTTTTTCCTTTTTTTGGGGGAGGAAACTGGGAAAGGAGATATCATATGACATGTAAATAAAGAAAATATCTAATAAAAACTATTAAATATTAAAAAATAAATAAATAAACTAATTACCATCTTAAAAAAAACATTAAATGCACAGAAAAAAAGAAAGAATATTAAAAGCAGTAAAGGAAAAATGTTAAGTAACATCTAAAGGCAGACCTAACAGATTTACACCAGACTTCTCAACAGAGACTCTGTAAGCCAGAAGATCCTGGGCAGATATCATACAGAACCATAAGAAGAAAAATGTCATCCCACACTACTACACTCTGCAAAACTCTCAGGTACCATAGATGGAGAAACCAAGATATGCCATGACAAAACCAAATGTAAACAAAATCTTTCCACAAAACCAACCTTATAAAGGATAATAGATAGAAAACTCCAACACAAGGAGAAAAACTACACTTAAGAAAAAGCAAGAAAATAATCTGCTCACAAAAAAACCAAAAGGAGAGAGTCACACAAACATAATTTTACCTCTAACAACAAATATAACAGGATCTTGGTATGGCTTTCCCCTGAGAGGCTCTATCAGAGCCTGATCAAACAGATGTGGGTGGTCTCAATCATCAGACTGAGCACAGAGACTGCAATGGAAGAGTTAGAGGAAGGACTGTAGGAGATGAATGGGTTTGCAACCCCTTAGGAAGAACATTATCAACCAACCAGGCCCACTCAGAGCTTCCAAGTACTAAACCACCAACCAAAGAATACAAATGGAAGGGCCCATTTCCCCAGCCTCTTACATAGCAGAGCATTGCTTTCTCTGGCATCAATGGGAAGGGAGGCCCTTGGTTCTGTGGAGACTCGATCACCCAGCGTAGGAGAACAGATAGGTGAGTGGGGTAGCTCACTCATAAAAGAAAGGGGAAGGGGGCATGGGATAGGAGACTTCTGGAGGAGAATCCAATAAGGGGGATAACATTTGAAATATGAATAAAATAATCAATGGAAAAAATTATATTCCTATCTAGAAATATTGTTAGAGTTATTACTCATTTTTTGAAATTGAATTGTATTTATTTCTGCTATTGAATTTTTAGTGTTTGTTATATATTTTAGACGTGTATGTTTCTTCAGATATAACAAAATAAAATGTTTTAAGAAAAATTATGAGAGTGTAATCTCCAAATCTAATCTATGCAAGCTACAGTGTTTACAAAAATAGATTGCTAAGAGTTTCAGTTAAAATGGATGGATTTCTCTTTATCAGAACTATGTAATTGTAATGAATTCAAAATAAAATATAGAGAAAACAAACATAGTAGTGGCCTCTGGCACTTGCCAATGAACTCTGAGTAGTCTTAAAGAACCATGGAAGCAGTAGAGGGTGACAATGTGGCTGCCTAAAGGAGAGTACAGAGATAATAGTACCTTGGGACCACCACCAACAACAGAGAACTCTTATGGAAATATTTTCCATCTTTCCAAAGATTCTTTTTTATTCATTTTTTAAAGATTTATTTATTTATTTTATGCATATGAGTACATCACCATTGCTTCCTTCAGACACACCAGAAGAGGGCATCAGACCCCATTACAGAGCCACCATGAGGTTTCTGGGAATTGAACTCAGGACCTCCGGAAGAGCAGTCAGTGCTCTTAACCTCTGAATCATCTCTCCAGCCCCTCCAAAGATATTCTTATGGAAAGAACAGAGCCACTGTTGCAGCATAGAATGACACATCTATACTCTTCTGCAGTATCTCAGCCAAAAGGCTTAAAGCACACAGGTCATTCCTCATAAGCCATAGGAGCCCACTACCCATGGCTGGGATATGTCAAGTGGCCTTTATCTCCCAATGTAACTCAACACCCAATCTTAGGATCACCCTAGTTCTGAGAATGACAGGATGTCCAGAATGGAGGGCAGTTCATTTTCTGAATGGACCTTCTCAAAAGACCTTTATGATCCAAGTTAGTATCTTCTGTCTGCTGCCCCAGGCAGTATTGAAGCCACAGTTCATGTGTCTGTATTGTGGGCTGCCAGTGGAGGACATGTGAATATTTGAGCCCTGTGCTACTTTTGGAGGTCAGATAGATATCCACAGTCTATGCTATGATAGGAGGCCATATTAGTGTCCATGGTTTAGGCAGCCACAGAGCACCATGTTTTTGTCCATTACCCTACTGAAGTCAGGGTCCATGTTGATGTCCATGGTCCTGTTACTACAAAAGGCTATGAAAATGTCGATGATCTATGCCACTGCCTTAAGCCATGTTGCCAATGCCAAAGGCCATGCTAATGTGAGTGAATTGCATAACTAGCTGAAGCCAGGTTGATCTCTTGGACTGTGCTGCCCAAAAGGGCTATGATGGCATCCATGGACCTTGCTGTCATGAGACCATTCTGCCTTTATGTGCTGTTGTTGGAGACCATATTGCTATCCATGACCAGTTCTTCCACCAGAAACAATGTGGAAGTTCACTGACTGTGAAGGGTAAGAAAGCTACTTTTGCAGTGGCATTGATGACTTCTGACTCACAGTCAAGAAAGAAGGACACACAGGTGTCTGTGACAACACCTACCCCCCACCCCCAATTCATTCACTTCTCCAAAAGTAACCACCTAGACAGCAGGCCATTGAAGAGAACTCTTGAAATTTTTGATAAGGGTTCTGTAGTATTGTTTTCTACAATTAGTAATTTGTGATGGGGATTTATTGTTAGATAAATTAATATTGTTGTATTGGCTGGTTTTGTGTGCCAACTTGACACAGGCTGGAGTTATCACAGAGAAGGGAGCTTCAGTTGGAGAAGTGCCTCCATGAGACCCAGCTGTGGGGCATTTTCTCAATTAGTGATCAAGGTGGGAAGGCTCTTTGTAGGTGGGGCCATTCCTGGGCTGGAAGTCTTGGGTTCTATAAGAGAGCAGCCTGAGCAAGCCTGAAGAAGCAAGCCAGTAAGAAACATCACTCCATGGCCTCTGCTTCAGCTCCTGCTTCCTGACCTTCTTGAGTTCCAGTCCTGACTTCCTTTGGTGATAAACAGCAATGTGGAAGTAAGCCAAATAAACCCTTTCCTCCACAACTTGCTTCTTGGTCACGATGTTTGTGCAGGAATAGAAACCCTGATTAAGAAAATTGTGTACATGGACCTGTGTGAGACACCTTGAATGAATCCTTCAAGATGTCTGAAATGGTGAATTCAATTTGAAAAATAATCATGTTTATTCACATAATAGTAAGAATATATTCCTCTTTGTTAAATATATCAGTTGAAACACTGGACAAATACAGATAACTAAAATATAACTCTCTGAAACCTTAAAACAGTTATACATTGGACTGTGTCCCAAATAAGTAAAAAAACAATAGCTACAGATGAATAAATTGTGGAATATTTTAACATAATAAATAACATAAAATTGTCATGTGTGTGTAGGATCTAAAACCATGCCAGGAAGTTTGGTAAGGTATAGCAGGTCGAGACCTAGAGACTTGGTAGACACATACCTGAGGCTTAGGTGACTCCAGAACCCTGCTAGACTCTTGACTTGAAGCATGTGCTATGCTTATCACATAAAAGAAACATGGCCTGTGGTCATGTAGGCCCAAAACAGAGTTTTCCAGGCTGATGAGGTACCTAGAGGCCCAGAGGGCTGGGCCAATAAGCTTTCCTTCCCAGACATTGCTCCCTGCAAAAGTTATTTAATCTCAGACCCAACCTGAGTATGGTTTTACACATTCATTTTCCTACATGACAATAAAGTGTTCAGAACAATGGGCTGTCTCTTTTCATCAAGATCCCCCATAGGGAAGCTTAATAAAATGCCTTTGCCTACAGGGCCACAGCCTACTCTCTCCAAGAAGACCTCTCTCTGCTCCCAGCTACAACAGCCACTAAGCCTGTTGGCCATCAAGCTAACCATAATCATCTCTGCTGGTGCTAGCCGGAACTTCCCTTCCCCACTCCCGTACTCCTGGACGAGACACTATCCCCAACCGGAGGGTCCCTGACTCCATTCTCTACTCTTCTGCTACTCCCAGCAGTGCCTGGATATCCAAGAGTCTGAGAACCCCTCGACCGTGGCCTCATAGCAGGCCCAGGGAACCCCACACTTACCCCTACTCCCAGACAGCTGTGGCTTTTTCATGTTTCTGACAGCATTTGCCCACCCATGGAGTGGTCACTCGAGGCTTCCCTAGGCCCCAACCCCTGCCCAGAGCAGTCAAACTCCCCACATTCTGCCTCTCCAATCAGTCGTGTCCTTTGGCGGAGTTTATGTGTGCCCATAACCCTACATGTATGGATCTATAAACATATACTATTTAATGACAGCTAATTCTAATTGTATGTGATCATAAAACAAAAGGAAAACCCTGGCCACTGCATATGCCAGTGAAGTTTTACAGTGTGACAGTCTGGCGTGGCAAGACAAACTGATCTCTCATACTTCCTGGAGCACCAACCTTGCCTTTTTTGTGAGTTCTAAACTAATGCAAGGGACTGTATTTCAAAATAAGGTGTAAAGAATTTTAAGGAATGGCACTAAGGGTAACTTCTTACCATTGTGTGTGCGTGCACACACACAGAGGCATGAACACACACACACAAAGATACAAACACATACACATATACACAAACACACAACTCAACACATATGCATGCACACCCAAATACAAAAAAAAAAAGTTAATTGATTCATAAATATACTGGAAAAAATCAAAAACAGAAATACATAATTTTTTGCCGGGCGGTGGTGGCACACGCCTTTAATCCCAGCACTTGGGAGGCAGAGGCAGGTGGATTTCTGAGTTCGAGGCTAGCCTGGTCTATAGAGTGAGTTCTAGGACAGCCAGGGCTACACAGAGAAACCCTGTCTCAAAAAAAAAAAAAAGAAAAGAAATACATATATTTTTTAAACAAAATACAGAAAAACATAATATGATAGGTTAAAAAACTCTATGAATTTGGCAGAAATCTTGATTTCTTGAATTGTATTTGTAAGAACATATATTGCATCGTCCCATTTTTCTCCCAGATACAAGAACGTGTTTATTCACTTCCCAAAGATTTCTTGGTAGCACTTCCCCACCATCCTTTTTTTTTTCTTTTTTCTGTTTGTAATGTTGTCTTTCTATTGGAATCATCTACTTGTAAATTATATGAAAACATTAAAGTAAAACAAGTGTTATGTTAATGAAAAAAATCACATGTTAGAATATATGTCTACATAAAATTAAAGTGCCATAGCTGGGGTGGTGGGCTGTGCAAACAACCTGGTCATTGTTAAACAAAAGCCTGGAACCTTCCACCTGCAAGGGACCAAAGGTGTTCGACCACGCCTCCTGGGACCCTGGCTTCTGTCTTAGCTACAGCAGCCCACAGCCTCCTCCCCTCCCCCACTGCGTGGCTATCTGTCAAGTAGGGGCATCACCAAGCCTCCCCACATGCAAATAAGGTTTCCCCAAGCTCTCAGTCCAAGCCAATGAGAAGTACCTATTGTCAAACCCTGAATCCCCCCCAAAACTGTACATAAATCCTATCCCTGTAATTAAAGGTGTGTGAGAACTACTCAGTCATCAGAGCCTTCTGTCCTAAGAGCAGTAACACTTGGGAAGAGGACTGCTCTCCTGAAAAGTGGCCTGAAGCTCTGTTGTACTCCTCACTGGCCCAGCCCAACTCAGTGCAGGGCTGGGCCAGTGAGGAGTAACCTGGAAGGCATGGTAGAAACAGAGGTGGAGCCAACTCCAGCAGCAGAAGCAGAGGAAGCAACTGCCCCTCCCTGCTGGCACTTCCCTTTGCTGGAACTCTCACCAGGCCTGGGCAGAGATGTCTGTGGAAAGCCTCTGGTACAGAGGCCCACACTATAGGTATAAACAAAAAGCCATTTTCATTGTAGGCTAGTGTAATCACTATAGTAAAGTAATAAAAAAAATCAAAGTGGTCACTAGTCAATGGCTGGATCAAGAAAGTTTAGTGGATATTGCAATGTAATACTTTTACTCTTACAAAAAGGAAAATTTTGTCAATTATGCTAATGTTAATGAACCTGAAGATCTTTTCAAAATGAAATAGGCCAGACACGAATACACACAAATACACACAAACCACTGGCTCTTAGTTATAAGATTGATATTGCAGAAACAAAGAGCAGGATGATGACAACCAGAAAAAAGGAAGAAATGGAGATTTTAAGGTCAAAAAGTTATAAAAGTTTAGATCTTTAGAAGGATAAATTCAACGATTTATTGCAGAGCAAGATGACTATAATAATGACGTACATTTCAATTTAACTTATTTATGTTAAATGTCTCATGACAAAAATGATAAGTAAACAAGCTTATAGTGTTTTCAGAACATTTTAATTCTTTTCATACTATATATAAACATTACATTTTGTTCCATAAATATAAATGAATAATTACGTTTGTCATTATCAAAAAACATTGCTAATGAAAAATAATATGTCATATTTATCACTTTGGTGAGAAAAAGAAATTAAAAGTATTCATTTATTTTTACAATTTTAAGTATTTAAGACCAACAAATGTCTCCTTTTTTGAACTATGAAGAGTTCAAATCTCTCGAGAGAAAGGCATGACAGCAAAAACCTAATGGCAGCCAAAAAAATGTTGGGCAGACTAATAATAAAATACAACTTTTTGGTCTGATGTTGGTTTGGTATAGTAGTGAGCATAGCTACCTTCCAAAGTAATTACTTCAAATTCATGCCTCTCGTGGCTCACTTTCTACTCCCTTTTAATAATGTCTATAAAATATTATTCTTTAATTGATTAACCTATTGATTGAATTATTTCTTAACTGCATCATTAGTGATTGTACATCTGGTATTGTTTTTTATTCAAACTATAAAATGTAGTAATTTTCTAAAGTGTGAACATAGACTTTGTTTTTGAGTATACATTTTCTTTCTATTGCCTCCTGGAATCTACTGTTTAACTCAATAAAAAAAAAAATCTGTTGTGAATTCATACATCATGTTGCCTCCAGGAAACACAAGTGTTTACTCATGAAAGAGTGAGAGAACAAAAACTAAAACCATCTTAGTATTACTGAAAAGAATTTTAACCCTGAGACCTTCTACCAAATGTCAGGAAATCTTAGAGGCCTCAAAAGTGATATTGCAGTTCTGCAACTTTAGGAAACAAGCTTACAGAAATATGCAAAATTTATTTCCCTTTGTTTTATTGTTTCCTTAAAGCTGTTGGGTTTTTTGTTCTTTGTTCTTTGTTTTTTACTAGCAGTTCATACAATTTCATCTAAATTATAAAGATTTGAGCCGTGGAAGGTATGAAACAACATTGATCAAGAAATGGAAGAAAGGATTATATTTCAAAAATAGTCTTACCCAGTAGTTCATCTAAGCTCTAACTTGTACTAAAAAAATTGCTCTCTTGCTCAAAGTTTAAGATTCAGGGAACTAGGATAGAGTGTCAGAATTTCCCAGCACTAAGCCAACTAAACAGAGGATAATGTGCATTAGCATATAGATGAAAGCACACCAGAGAAGCGATAGTCCTTCAAAGCAAGAACAATTAACTGGCAGTATACAATGATCAGAGAAAGTGCTTCCAGAAGTAGGTAATTTCCATTTTCTCTCTGTATACTAATGGAGACGATATGGCTTTCCCCATGGCACCTTATGATCAGTCACTTCTGAGATTTAAGATTCACTGAGACAGGATCAGAGAAACTGAGGTTCCCTGAGCGTTTTTTTTACCAAAGCAGATGAAGGGAGGCTGGTCATCAATTGGGCTTTTATCACATATTTATTGGAAGCCAACAATGATTCAGGTGATCTGCCATGTTATGAGGTAGAAGCATCCAAGAGATTCCCATTTTTATTAATTTAAGGATACAATTTAGTTTATAATTCCTTCAACTAGATTTTAAATTGTTAATTTAAGAATAGGTGTTCAGTAAAATGTATGAGATGTGGAAGGACTGAATTACAGGACTTCCGGTTATTTCTCTATTGCCTTTAACTATAAAAATTATAATAATCAAGTTTCTTATGGTTGCAATTGATATATATGACAAAATGCTAGATAAAGTGTTACTTCACTTGATTTTTAGATAGTTTGTAAAACATCTCATATTGATTTGAAATATTTAATTTCTAATTTCATCAAAAATATGAACTATCTCTAAAAGATAGAAGTTGTTATGATTTTCTTTTTTTTTTTATTTTAGATATTTTCTTTATTTACATGTAAATTTCTCCATTCCCAGTTTCCC
>NW_022196909.1:23360279-23364300 GCF_008632895.1 Mastomys coucha
TCTGGTGGAATCACAATCCCGGACCTTAAGCTGTATTACAGAGCAATTGTGATAAAAAACTGTATGATTTTCTTTTAATACACTAGTGAAAGGGTATTTTAATAAACACATTGGGTAGTCTTATACAACAAAGGCTTCATTTCTTTAATGTATAGAGTGTAATATATTGCATTACAATGAGTTTAAAATATTACATAACATAGAAGGTATGCAAAATCTATTATTGGAAATCTATCAAATATATTAAATAAAAATGCAATGGAGCATATAATTAGTCAAATGCTCAAAGATATAAATAGACATCGACATCATAAATAAGCAAATATTTGCTTCAAAAATGAGAAATAGTAGAAAACATATATAATTGCAAACATCACCTATGGAAATATGAATAATCTTTACTATCAACTAACATCAAACTTTCAGATTGTGCTTCTTCAGTATGATTGGCACAATTTTGTACTGTAAATCACTACTTAGGGTATGTAAATACTTTATGTGTGTGTGTGTGTGTGTGTGGTGTGTATGTATACATATATATGTGTGTGTGTGTGTATGCATATATACGTGTGTGTATGCATATGTATATGTGTATGTATATGTATGTGTGTTTATATGTTTACATTTATATGTGCAAAATACAAAGAATATAATTATAAAGCAAAATTGAGTGGAAAAATAAGTTCATAATACACAGTTAAGTGCAAAAATCTTCTATACACTGGTTTTTAAAATATGTTAAAAGATAAATATGTTTTTTAATAGTTGAATATGAAACCACATATTCACACACCACCAAATAAAAACATAAAACTGTGCCTGGCAATACTGGAGACTAAATAGACCTGAGACATTGGGTACAACCAAAGATGGCTGGCAATAAATAAACAAACAAACAAATGATTTCTAATGATATCCTGTTATATTCACAGAGTGGTGCCTTATCTAGTGATCATCTGAGAGGTTTCCTCTGACAGGAGATGGGAGTGAGTATACAGGCTCACAGCCAGGAATTGTGCACAGAAATTTTAAATTGGACATTTCCATCCAGACCATCCTCTTAGCTCAAAGGTTTCCCCCCAAGAAATCTTATGGAAGAGAAGAAGGAAAGACTTCGATGGGAGCAGGCTAGACTGACTCCATGACAGGCTATGAGATGAGAGCTCAGGAGGCTAGACCTAAGTTTCTATTTCCCAGAACTGGATAAGTGTGGGCAAGTCAATTACTGGGAAAAACACAGCCTTGCCATCTGGCCTGAGGGGGAGGGCAGTTAGGATGAATCAACAGTTTCTAGGTTCCCCCTCGAAAGTCCCCAGAATCCTAACCTATTCCAGAGAAACTCATACCCCTAAGAAGTAGAGGCAAACCATCAGGATAAAGGTCACCTACTACTCCCTGCAATTCCCCTAATCAGCATTAAATTCAGCCTACAACACTCATACCCCTGTCTTCATCCTGGAGAATGGTAGACCCTTTCATGCTAGATTTCTGCAGAATAAATGATCTTTGCTTTTGCATCCTATTGGAATTCAGAATATTCTATTTGCTGATTCTGGGGACCTTACAATTTTAGGAGTCAGAGGAAATGGAGGGCACCAAGAATGCATGGCTTACCATATCAGTTAAGGAGGGCTCACATCGGCTCACAGAGATTGAAGCAGCAAAGTACAGGGCCTCATTAATCTGTATCAGGTCCTCTGAATATATGTTACAGCTAGTATCTTGATGCTTTTGTTGTGTTTCTAACAGTAGGAGCAAGTGTATCTCTGTTACCTGTTCTTAAGTCTCTTTTCCTCTTCTTGTTTTGCCTTGTCTAGGCTGGTTATGTCATGTATTATTGTATCTTGCTTTGTCATGTTTGGTTGTTGCCTCTTGGAGGGATGTGCCATTCTGACAGTAACTAGATAGGGAATATATCTTAGGTGAGGAGAGTTTGGGGCATCTGGGAAGAGTGGAGGGAAACAGGAAGAATCAGGTGTTGTGGGGAAAAATGAAAGACAATAATGGAGAGAGATGATTGGAATTGGAAGGCATTCCAGGAGTGATGTGGTAACCTAGTGTAGTAGAAGCACTCAGGGTTCTTTCAGTGGTGATCCTTGCAAGGACTCCTAGCAATAGAGGATTCAGTGCCTGAACTGCCAATCTCCTATAGCCAGGCAACGCATCCAGAGGTCAGAATGGGAGACTAACCCAGGCAAAAAAATTTGTAATTTATCCTGCCTGTAGGACGTGCTGTGGCAAGGGAGATCTCGATCACACGGGAGTCCCCAACCAATGACTGGTTGTATCTGAGGCCCACACGATGTGGTGGTTTGAATTTGCTTGGTTGGGTGGGAGTTTGCCTCAAAGTCATAACTCCCTTATTCTGTTTATCTCCTCAAACATAGGATCTAGTTCCATTTCACTTCCTAGTGCACTTTTATTAGTTGAACCATACGTTTTACATTTTCCCTTTCTAAACTCGTTACCCTAGATCAAAATGTCCTTCCTAAGACTTCCTTTGTCAACACAGTTGATCTGAGTCTCCTCCCTGTAGCCTCAGGCAGACTCTTCAGACAAGGGCAAAAGCAGCAACGGTATTAACCAAGACATTGTAGGAATGATCTCCAGTGTTCAAATCACCCTCAGCATTATCTTCCATACTCATATTCAGATAGCCCATTAAGCCCCACCTAACTCCCATTCCATGGCTTTCCAAATCCAAAGTCCCAAATCCACATTTCTCCAAACAAAAACATGGTCAGTCCTATCACAGCAATACCATAGCATCTAGTAGCAACTACTGTCTTGTTAGGGTTTCCACTGCTGTAAAAAGCCACAATGAACAAGGCAACTCATATAAAGGACAACATTTAATTGGGGCTTTCAGGATCAGAAATACAGTCCATTATCATCATGGCAGGAAGCACGGCAACATCCAAGCAGACACAGTGCTAGGGAAGGAGCCAAAATTTTACATCTTGAACCAATTCCAGTTGGGAGAAGACTAGGCATCCTCAGGCAGCTAGGAGAACAGAGCACAAGCAAAGGAAGAGACCTCCAAAACACACCCCTACAGTGATATACTTCCTCCAACAATACTATACATCCTAACAGTACCACTCCGTATGGGATAAGCATATTCAAACCAGCACAGTCTATAAGAGGGATGCCATGTCCAACAATGCCTGGACAGCCAAGAACCTGAAGCTAGATGGCTCAGAGACCTTTGACAGAAACACATAATCAATAACATGAGTCCTAATGATATTCCTATGTATTCATAATTGGATTACTAGTGCAATCCTCATGGGAGGGGCTTCTACTGTTACCTGATGGGAACAAATCCAGAGACCCACTGCCAAATATTAAGCAAGGGGAGAGTTCCCAAGTTGGAAATCTCCACTGTGTCCCTCTTCTTGGAGTGTGGGAAAACCACTCCAAGAGGGAAAGAAGAATTGTAGGAGCTAAAGGGATTGAGGACACCAGAAAAATATGGCCTGTAAAGATCATAAAGACTCACAGAGAATGAAAGTAACAATCATAAAACCTATATGGGTTTGAGCTAGGTCCATTACCGATACATCACGGCTGTTAGATTGGTGTTTTTATCAGACTCCTAGCATTGGGATTTGGTATATCACTGACTCTTTAGTCTGCTCTTAGGATACTTTTGTTCCTACTGGGTTACTTTATCCAGCTTCGATATGAGAGTTTGTACCTAGTCTTATTGTACCTCGGTATGCTGTGTTAGGTTGATATCCCTGGAAGCCTTTTTATTTTCTGAAGCGAAATGGGGAATCAGTGGGTGGATCTGCAGAAGAGGGGAGGTGAAATGTACTAGGAGGGTTAGAGTAAGGGGAAACTGCAATTGAGATATATTGGAATCAATAAGTAGATAGATAGATAGATAGATAGATAGATAGATAGATAGATAGATGATAGATAGATAGATAGATAGATACATAGATAGATAGATGATGGATAGATAGATCGATGGATAGATAGATGGATAGATAGATAGATGATAGATAGATAGATA
>NW_022196909.1:23364874-23390550 GCF_008632895.1 Mastomys coucha
AGATAGATAGATAGATGATAGATAGATAGATAGATAGATAGATAGATAGATAGATACATAGATAGATAGATGGATGGATAGATAGATAGATAAGGCATAGAAACTGGGCCTTCCTTAAATACGCAAAGCCTCGTATTCAGACAGACTGCTCCTGTTTAGATGACTGTTTTAAAACAGAGCATTGAGGACATTTAGGAGAAACCAGTACTGTCAATTAGAGACTCCTGATCCAAGAATCTAAGCTAATATCCTCAAAATAGACTAAATACGTGAAAGATGAACAAAGGGAAATGAAGGGATAATGTTGAAGGAAGACAAGTCTTTAAATAAAACCATACAGCAATTACTAAGGAAAAAAAAACTTTAATTTTCCTAACAAAAAATAATGCTATATAATCTGAGGTGACAGATAAGAGAATTACTCTCAGGGATTGTTATACATTACATTATTTATGTATTGGAATAACATTGTACCATATAAATATGTAAATGATAATGAATAAATTAAAACTAAAAAACAAAAGCAAAACAAAAAAAAGCCCAAAAGCATTGATATTGTCATGTTGTTTCCATTGATTTCTCTTGCCAACTATTTTCATAACTGTCTGTCAAAAACACGATACCTTATAAAATCTGGAAAGTTTGCATTGTGCATAGGCTGCTTAAAATCACTCAAGAAAGAGTGGGGTGAGAACAAAAACCTCATAGGGTTTTGTTTTGTTAAGAATAAACCATTACATCCTATTTGTCCAATGCTTTTCCATAAATTTGTCTTAGCCTAAAGACTTGACATTTTAATACCCTGCCTTCAACACATCAGTGGCTGAATGTATATGTCCAGAATTGACAAATGTAAAAAATAAAGCTATCACTTCCAGAATATTAGGTTAAATTTATTATGTGAGTCAGTTATAAAATTTGATAACTTTTGAGACCATTTATGGTTTATTGTTGTTTTGTAGGTTTTTGTTTATTGTTTGTTTTTAACTATTTCAACTAGTAACTTTATTCCCAATCCATTATGGTGGGCATCTTTTCTACATTTCCCCAGAGACTTAGTACTGCCTTTAATTTATTGTTGGTAAACAAAGGAGAAAGGATGAAATCGTTTTCATTTGGATTTTCATACGATGATAGTTCTTTGTTCATTGGTGTGAAGGGTGTGATAGGAACTGTTTGAGCTGCAGAGGATAGCATCTAACCTTAATCTTGGAAACTAAGGAAATGACTGGTTGATGAGTACTGGTCCCATTGGATCTACTTTGAACCATTACATTAATCACCTCTATACCCAGCCATCATCCTGTAATCTGTATTTCTAGGAACTCAGACATTAAATGTCACATAAACAAGCATCTTGTGGTCTTTAAAACACTAATGGTTTCCTTCTCACAGTAAGTGTTCTAGGTATCACAATGAGATGCTAAGACAGGGTTTGTATTACATCTAGAGAATTCAAACAGAGAGCCTCCCTTTCCTTCAGAGTGTCATCTTGTATAAATGGATGTGTTTTAGAAACCTTATGCAGTTATGATTAGTTAGAAGCAGGCTATAAGTTAATGTCATTATCATAACTATTTTTTCCATTGAATCTCATGGGTAGTTTTGAATTGTTATGTAAGTAAGGGAATATTTTGGCATGTTATTTATCAGATGTGTACTTCTTTTGGGTGAGAGTTTGATAGCTAAGATCAGCCCCAAAGATAAAACAAGGGGGATTTGTTGATACTTTTGAGAGATACAGAATTCAGGATGCATCAAGAACTATCTCTTTTGTCCCAGAGCTGATCTCTATACCTGCTCATCGTGGCTTGAACCTGCATTTGATATTTTGTATATTTCACATTTCTGTGTTATTATTTGTTCTGGGAACACATTGAGCTTCCCCTGTTATTATGGCATCTAAAACATTAATTTTTATTTAAAGATTTTCTTCAAGAAGAATGTCAAATCTAGAGAAAGCAAGTGGACATGGTAATTGTTAGAAGAGTCTAGTATTTCATGTTGAGAGAAAATCAGATTAAGATTTCATAGAAAGATATGCTGCCAGGTGATGATGGTGCATGCCTTTAATCCCAGCACTTGGGAGGCAGAGGCAGGTAGATTTCTGAGTTCGAGGCCAGCCTGGTCTAGAGTGAGTTCCAGGACAGCCAGGGCTACACAGGGAAACTCTGTCTCGAAACCCCCCCCCAAAAAAAGCACTTGAAATATGTATGTGTGTACATGTCTACATATTATATTCATGTATATCTTAATCTTAACGTAAACTATTGTACATAATTCATCAATGAAATTTCATCACTTCCAGTTACATATTAAAAAACACCTTATTCTCTGATTACTTCTTAATTTCCATCTATTTCTTCTATTTCTTGGATTCAACTTAGCTGGTGATATAGGTAGAATAGTTTCCTAGTATGCATATGACTGACCATAACATGGCCCCAAACATGCCCAACCCTAAACACCACTACACACACACACACACACACACAAACACAGACACACACACACACTCACACACATATCCCCCACACACACCACACCACACAGACACACACACATACACACACACACAATTTAGTAAATTTTGGTAAATCTATTTGAATGTAATTATTGCCAACTTATATTTATTTTTAATTATATTGACAGGCTTTTTTGAATGTGATTTCTGAGTTATGGTCAAAATTAGAAAATAAGTAAGATACAGGACAAAGAAATACATAAGATAGCAGAACCACACCTATAAATAAATATTGATGATACAGATATACATGTAGATATACAGTTGTGTAGATATAGTCCTAGGTGCTAGAATCAGGGGTGCCAGATCTCTTAAATTGCTTCCTGCTTTCTAGAGACATCATCAATTTTCAGGAGTAGCTGACTTTCAGAATCGGGGTCCACTTGATAGTCATTTTCATTATGCTCCTCTGTGGACAGTGGCTCATAATTCTGTAAAAGGAACTGATTAACAGTTTGGATAATTTTTTAAAAAAAATTTGCCCTTGAAGGAATGTGGAAACAAATTAATGAGGCAGGGAGCAAATAGTAATACCAGGATAATGAGGGGAAAGGTGTTATAAATGGCAGTATCCATTTCCATATAGAGTTTTTGAAAATCCAGGAATTGGAGGCTTCACGTTATTCTCGGCGATTCTGGATGTCTGATTGTAGCTGCTGGATTTTATTTCTTACTATTCCTGATAGTAACATAGAAACAACATTCTTCTTGGAGAAACAGGCAAAGACCACCTTCTTTAGCTGTTGGAATTTCTAGTTCCCATCCTTCTGAAGTACCACTGCTGCCAAAGAATTGATCTACTTCCTGATGGTGACCATGGTTTCAGACATTTCTTGAAAACTGTAGACAAGGTGGGAAGAGCACTTACTGTATAGGGTTAGGGAAGTAGTCAGCTCTACTGTTCCAGCACCAGCACCAATGCATATTTCCACAGCAACCAGGAGAGGTATAACCTGAACTGCCCTATTATCATGTTGGGCAGGTATTGTGTCTTCAACTGGGATTGGTAGAGGCTCTTTTTCATGAATTACTCCTAGTTCAGAGAAAAGGAACACCAATGTGCAAACTCCTGACCAGCTAGCAGGTAGGTGATGATATATCTGAGTGCTAAAAAGAATTGACACATTTTGTACTATAGGCCACTATAGCAGAGATGATGTTTAGCAACAGAGAGACTCTGGATGTCCCAGACTTAGGGTCTATGTGGGAAGCTGGCAAAGGAAACACCATGTTAGACTTAGTAGGTTTACTGGCTAAAAGGAGGAACAGAGGGGCTGCTGGATTTAGGGGAATTGGGGGGGGCAAAGAAATAGAGACTCAAATTTAGCTAGAAGATCTCTTCCCAATAAGTGGACAGTACATGTTGACACTACAAAAAAAGGAATGGGTGAGAGGAACACTCCTAAAAATGCAACTAAGTGGTGGGGGTCTGGTGAGAAAGGAAAGGTTATCTTCCTACAATGGGGGAATAAGAAGAGAGGTGGGTTCCTACAACTTCATCAGGACTGAGGAAGTGGGCCCAGTGTGCAAGAGGAAGGAGATGGGCTGCCCACATACCATGATGACTACCTAGGGCTCTCTGCTAGTGATAGAAATTGGTGGGTTAAGAGAGCTCAGGCCTCTTCAGTCATCCACAGCCAAGCCTAGGAGATAAGCTGAAGGGTTACTTAGGAGTGATGCCCGTCTGTCCTATGTGGCATGAGGGGAATGGACAGCCCAATGTCCCTCCTGATGGCACCTAGGGCAGAACACTTTTGCTTTGCGCAGGGTAAGGCAAGCACTCACCTAATGACCTTTTTGACCCCATGTGTAGCAGGAGCCTAGTGGTCTCTGAGCCCTAGAAGACCAGGATTCCAGGGCAGTGGCTGGGGCAGGTCACACAGCCTTTGCCAGCATATAATATTTTTGTCTGCTCTCCTTTTCATATCTCTGATGGTATCCTTTGAATGCCAGCACCAAGACTTATGCCTGCAGAGTTAGGGGGGTCCTCTCCCTAAACATCTAAGTTTGGCTTTTATGCTGGGGAAGCTCTGGGAAAAGAAGTAGGTCATTAGGAGTTGCTTACCTCCTGGGTCTTCAGGGTCTAGATTAGTGCATTGTAATAGGGCCTTTGTAAGGAGTTCTAAAAATCCACATGGGTTTGTCCTGGCTAACTTCTTGGAGTTTTCTAAAATTTCCTGGTTTCAAGGCTATCCTACAGAGACTGGCCAGGATGCAGGTTATCAATCTATCTCTAGTTAAAATACTACCTGGGGAATTATACTTCTATTGAGGATCCTGGTCAAGCACTGTCTCAGATCTGATTGGACATGTTGAATGCTATTTGGTGAATCTTGTCTGGATGTATTCTAGTCTGCTCCCAAACTCACCTGTATTTATTGGGGAGTAAATTAGTAGTGAGAATCATATGTACATCATAGAAAGTCAAGCTATAAGATTGAGTAATATACTGAAATTCTTAAATAATGGCAGAGGAGTCAGAGGTATAGGATCCTAGTTGGTTTCTACTTGAGAATGTTTACTTAGTGAGAAAGGGACTTATCCTCTGATTAGACTATCTACCCCAGCAACTTCTCTTAAAGGAATGACTGATGCTGGATTAGGCATCCCAGGGAAAGAAGGACTTGGGAGGAAGGAGGTGGCTAGGGATTTAGAGCAAGTGGTGGGAAGGCTGAAAGTAGGTACCAGTGTAGAACAATGGTAGCAGCCTATAGCTGGCACAGGAGGAGGAGAGATTGAACAAGGAGGCTCTGGGAAATTCTGGTGAGAAGAGGAAGCTGAGGAGGTGTTTGGGTTTTGGAAGGTGTAGAGACAAGTCTTCATTGGAAAAGAGGTGGCTAGTTAGCTGGATCAATGGTAATAGTATCATCTGGTAGAGGTTTCATAACTAAGAGAAGTTGAGTTGAGGAACAAGAAGAACAGAGTGGGGTTGGACTGAAGGTAGGTAAAAGCTTGGGCATAATGGACCTCTTTCCATTTACTGGATCACTGGAAGTATGTATGAAGATCCTTTAAAATAATTGGGTTTAATGTGCCATTAACTGGTCATTTAGAGCCATTTTCTAGTAAGTACTGAATCCAGGCCTTATTGCAGAGATAGCCAAGTTTTGATGCTCTCAAATCAGGCATCAACTTTAAAGATTTGAGATTTCCCAGGAAACTTAAGAACCTGGAGGCCCAGTCAAAGATGACAATGCACCCATTGGGTGATGGGAATATGCTATTGAACTATTTGTATTTGTGTCCTGAGAAAAATCCAACAACTAATACAAAAGTGCAGCCAGGCTAAATACACCAGGTTGTCATGTGGATGCTAGAGTGAGTCCTGGACTCACAGAAGAAAGTGCCCCACCTAAGCTTATGAGTTTGTTCTATGGCTGCTAGACCCTGAGAGGGGGAGGGATCACCAAAAACTGCTTTAGAGAGTGCAGTCACCCAAGTGTCAAACTCCTATTTTGTACGAAGGCTGGGAGGCAGGTCATAGGGCCTGTGAAAAGCTCACCCCAAAGTCCATAGAGGTTGTTTAGGATTCCGAGGGTGATTGTAAAACTTCTGATGCTAACAACATGTATTATGCAGTTTAGAATCTACCTTGTTTCAGAGTATGGAAAAATTTGGCTGAGTGTACAGTACCAGCCATGAAATCCCTCCTATTGAATGAACCTTATGGTCAAAATAAACAGCTACATGGTACCCTCAAGGTAAAAGTGCTGATAATACACCATCAAGAATATCTTACTGAGATTTTTGTTGTTGTGGGTCAAGGTGCTTCATAACTAGGTAGCATACTGAAGGCTTTTATCTTTTGACAACTTCTATTCAGCCTTTGGATGTGAGCTAGTTCTGAATGAGAAGGCACCCAAGTTAATTCTAGCTCTATTCCTCCAAGTTCTGCATCCAAAGTATGTTCTGTCTTAAGCAATATACATTTAAATTCAATTTTTGGAAGAGAACCCACCTGAAATGCATTAACCATATTATTTTAGAGAGATTTCTTGAAAACCTCTAATAACTTGAAAGAAGGTTTTCCATGTTCCTTGCTATGATTTTTCTTAGTTTGTCTATAGATTTATAAGGAGCCATTATAACTCCATGTAGCATAATTTTATTTAATATACACACATATCTATATATATGTGTGTGTATTATATTTGTATTTGGAAGTGTAGCTTTCAGTAATATTCTCTATAGCTTTTCAAAAACATTCTTAGTGTTCTTCATATCTCCCCCACTTCCTACTATATTACATTCCTTTTTTTCTCCATCAGTTAAAATCCTATTCCATTTCTCCCTTTGTTCTTCATAGCACCAGTGTCCTATTAAGCATTCTCTTAAAATTATTTTGTAATTGGTTTAGAATCATTTTTTTTCACCATAAGCTTTATCAGATAAAAGTAATAGAAATACAACGGCTGGTATAAGCAGCGATGTAAACTGAATGTCTGAGGTTTGTTCTTATCATTCAGCTACACACACTCAGCAATTGTTACTTGGAACTGAAATATAGATGGCTGTGGACTTAGGTACTGGAAATCAGACTTGGGTCCTCTACAAGATTTGTCCGTGCTAAGTTCTGAGTCACCTCTCCAGTCCTTCATTCATAATTCCTCCAACGACTTTGGGACCCAATATTAGAATTAGTACTATTGTGAGCACACTAAACCTTCCAGTATCTCAATAGGCTCCTTTGGCTTGGAGCACTCAGAGAATAGGCACAAGTACAGAACCCCTGATGAAATGAAGAGACAAGACAGTACTGTAGGAGCTCAGAGATTAAATCTGAGGCAAGTTCATGTGAGGTGCAGGAGAGCTATGAAGAGTATCAGCTGTAAAAAAAGCTAAATGCTTGTCAGTGTGGGTGCTGTTTCCTAATGGCACTTTGCTTCACAAGAGTAATGCTTATTTAATATATGAAAATAATGTTTTCCGTGGATATACATGTAGGTAACGTTAAGAACTGTAATTAGATTTCTTATTCTTTCTCCATGATAAATAAAATTCTGAGCCATCCTTATGGCTCTAACACAAAATGTTTTTAAGATTATTATAGGAAATATTATGCAATTACATTTTTAAATAATGTTGACAGAAGAAAAATTTATTTGGTTTTTGCTCCTCATTACCATCCTTGTTCCATAAAGAGTAAGAACAATGAACGTCATCAATTCAGGCCTGGTTCTCATAAAATTAAAGCAATATATAATATGCATATATTATTACTTTTTTACCCAAATGTTAAGGAGGTGTAAGATATTAAAAGCTAAAATAATAACCTATACAATGAAATATACAAAATAAGAATATATAAAAATATAAAATAATTACAAAATATTTTCATTCTAAATTAACACTTATGTCATTGTTTTCAAATTATATTTATATAACAAGACAATTTAAAATGTTCATCATTGATGATTTATAATTGAGAATCAAATCCCACAATAGGTTTTTTCCTTTTTTTAACTATAATTTCACTTAATTAATACAATTTCAAATAAAAGTAATTATTTATTTTAACTTTCTCTCATGTAGTAAAAAATTTAATATATAGTTAAGCCCTGATCAGGACTTTTTCCCTCTACTTACCATCCCAAGATATAACTGTTATTTATCCAGTCCTATGGATATTTTAAATACTATAATATATATCTATACAATGAGTCTTCTATGTCACAGTTTCCTTAGATGCTATAATCAGACATAGTAATTGACATCTTTTTTTTTTTTTCTGAGAAACTCTATAACTCTGCACAAGACCATTATGGGATCAGGTCTAGTAATATTCACTTATGGTAGGGAAGCTGGCTCATAGGGTTAACAAGGGTCTTCCTTGAGGTCATACAAGCAATTAACTTCTAGTTGTGCAGTTCTCCTAAATTACACATGTTACAAGTGGGACTATTCAGTATTGTCGTTACGCATAAATTTCCTCAAAGGACATCCAGGTAGTGTAGTTACCTTGTGACCCTGCCTCTTCCTGTTACCAACTGCAGTAAACCCATAGATTTGTCAAGCTGCAATTGGATAGCCTTATTACTTTTGTAAATTGGTATGCTCAGTTCAGTAATAACTATGTATTTCTTTAATTAAGTACTTCATGTACATTTATAATGATCCTCAAATATAGAACCAAGAGTGAACTGGATAAACAATATTTTCATTATAGAAACAAAATGTATATATTTATTTATATTGCTTTATGTAAATGTTTTAAAAATCAATAAATATTAATATATTTTTTTAAACATATCTATAGGCATAAGTTAATGTCTATTTTTCAGATATATTAATATTAATCAAATATAATAGCCTTTTAGATTTCTTTTAAGAAACTTTATATGTTATGGCTCTTTCATATTTTAAAAAATTGGATCTCATAGAAGGGTAGGTAAATGAATCCCTGCTAACAGAACTGTCCTACTCCCTAGACTCAGTTCCTCAAATCCCATTCCATTGTCCCCTCATCCCTACCTCACTACCCATTCTGAAGCCAGGCTCCTGCACCAAATTTCGGGAGACTCCAGCTCTTTGGAAGCAGGCCACAACAATCAGATGGAGAGGATAATGACTTCTACCATCTAAATGATGCTTTCCTTTGACTCAGTTTCCTAAGACCTACTCTACTGCCCCTGCCTTTCCCATCCTACCCTATGCCCTATGGCTCAGACCTTCTTCCCAATATTGGCAGTCTCTAGCGATCTAGCTGCAAGCACAGTAGTCAACAGAAATCTCGTGCTCCACTAAAGGCTAGGCAAGCTGTCAGAAGTCAAGTACCCAACCTGCTTGGAGATTCTCTAGTGGTTCAGAGGTCAACTAACATATAAAGGCAGACCTATCAGAATTACACCAGACTTCTCAAAAGAGACTATGAAAGCTAGAAGATCCTGGGTTGATGTTATTCAGACCCTAAGAGAACATAAATGCCAAGCAAAACTCTCAGTTACCATAGATGAAGAAACCAAGATATACAAAAACAAAACCAAATTACAAAATATCTTTCCACAAATCCAGCTCTAAAAAGGACAATAGACGGAAAACTCCAATGCAAGGAGGAAAACTACAAACTAGAAAAGCAAGAAAATAATCTTCTTCCACCAACCCTAAAAGAAGATAGCCATACAAACATAAAAATAACATCAAAAATAACAGGAAGCAACAATCACTCTTCTGTAATATCTCTCAACATCAGTGGACTCAATTCTCCAATAAAAGCATAGACTAATAGACTGGATACTTAAACAGGACTCAAATTAGAAACAGGCTGAGAAAGAAATTAGAGAAATGACACCCTTCACAATAGTCACAAACCATATAAAATATTTTGGTGTGTCTCTAACCAAACAAGTGAAAGATCACCCATCTCCAAAATTTTAACCAAGAATTACTCCTGTCTAAAGGAAATACAGAGAAAAAGAGTAGAGCAGAAACTGAATGAAAGTCCATCCAGAGACTGCCCAACCTGGGGATCCATCCCACCTGCAGACACCAAACCCAGACACTATTTCATATTCCAAGAATTGCTTCCTGACAAGAGCCTGATACAGTCATCTGAGAGTTTCTGCCAGATCCTGACCAGTACAGATATGGTTGTACACAACCAAACATTAGGCTGAGTGCAGGAACCCCAATGGGAAAGTTAGGACAAGGACTGTAGGAACTGAAGGTGTTTGCAACCTCAAAGAAAAAATAACAATATCAACTAAGCAGAACCCCTAAAGCTCCCAGGGACTAAACTAACAACCAAAGAGTACACAGTGTGTAACCATGGCTCCAGCTGGGTATGTAGCAGAGTACTGGCTTATCTGGCATCACTGGGAGGGGGTCCCTTGGTCAAGTGGAGGTCTGAAGACCCAGGATAGGAGAATGGTAGGTAGCTGAGACAGGGGTGAGTAGGCTGGTGGGGGAGCAACCTAATAGAGACAGTGAGAGGAAGGAGGGGATAGGGGGGCTGTGGATGGAGAACTGGGAAGAGGTATAACCTTTGACATATAAATAAATAAGATAAGCAATAAAAAAGTGAAAAAAGAAAAAAAAAAAGAGAAGAACTGCCTTGGTTATGGCGCCTGTTCACAGCAATAAAACCTTAACTAAGACACAGACTACCATGGATTTAAGCTGAACTTTAACAACAAGAGAAACAACAGAAAGCCTACATACTCACAGAAACTGAAACAACTCTCTACTCAATAATAACTGGGTCAGGAATAAAATAAAGAAAGACATTAAAGCCATTCTATAATTCAGTTAAAATGAAGATACAGCATACCTAAAGTTATGAGACACAATAAAAGCAGAGGTAAGAGGGATGTTTATAGCACTAAGTACCTTTGTAGTAAATTGAAGAGTTCACATACTAACAATTTAAATGTTCACTGAAATCTCTTGAAAATAAAAATGAAGCAGGCACATGGGAGGGGAGTAGATAGCAGGAAATAAGAACTCAAATCAATGAATTAGAAAGAAAATGAGTCAATGAAGCCACACTTGGTTTTTTGAGAAAATCAAAAAGATAAACCCTTAGCCAAACTAAATAAAAGGCAGAAAAGGGGGACATAACAGCACACTAGGAAATCATAAGAACCATTGGGTCTTTCTTCAAACACTTCTACTCTACCAAATTGTAAAATCTAAACAAATGTGACAATTTTCTAGATATATACCAAGTACCAAAGTTAAATCAAGATCAGATAAACAATTAAAATAGTGCTATAATGCTTAAGGAAATGAGCAGTAACTAAAAGTCTCTAAACAAAAATAAATAAATAAATAAATAAATAAATAAATAAATAACAAAATAAAAGCCCAGGGCCAGGCCATTTTAAAATAGAGTTAATGCCAGTATTACTCGAATTTTTGCACAAAATAGAAGCATAAGGAACATTGCCAAATTCTTTTTATGAGGCCAAAGGCATTCTGTACCTAATCCACACAAGACTCCACAATAAAAAAGGACACACACAGAGCAAAAGAATTATAGAGCAATTTCACTCATGAACATTAATAAAAAAATACTCAATAAAATCCTTGCCAACTGATCCCAAGAACACATCAAAATGCGCTTCCACTATGATCAAGTATCTTCATTCCAGAGATACAGGGATGATTCTACATACAAAGATTTATCAATGTAATCCACCACCTAATCAAACTGAAAAAACAAACAAACAGACACATGATCATCTCATTAGATATTGAAAAAGCCATTGACAAATCCAATTCTCCTTTATGATAAAAATTTTGGCGAGATCATGGATATAAGGCACAAACTAAATATAATAAACACAATATACAGCAAGCCAATAGCCAACATCAAATTAAACAGAGAAATTTAAAGCAATTCCAGTAAAATCAGATATAAGATAAGGCTGCTAATTCTCTTTGTTTAGGCTAGAGCAATGTCTTAGTTAGGGTTTTACTGCTGTGAACAGACACCTTGACCAAGGCAACTCTTATAAGAACAATATTTTATTGGGGTTGGCATACAGGTTCAGAGGTTCAGTCCATTATCACTAAGGTAAGAACATGGCAGTACTCAACCAGGCATAGTGCAGGGGGAGCTGTGAGTTCTACATCTTCATCTTAAGGCTGCTAGCAGAATACTGGCTTCCAGGCAGGTAGTGTGAGGGTCTTAAAGTCCACACAGCCCTCCAACAAGGCCACACCTACTGCAACAAAGCCACAACTTCTAATAGTGCTATTCCTTGGATTGAGGATATACAAATCATAACATTCTACTCTCTGGCCCCCATAGGCTTCTTCAAACAAATGAGACTATGGGGTTGGAGACCATTTTCAGATCTCCAACTCCCTTTTCATCTTTGCTGACTGCAACAAATTTCTTAGTCCTGGACTGGATCCACTCTCTTTTATCAGTTTCCCTAAGCAGATAGCTCACATCTCTGGCTTCTTAATCATCTTGTGGTCTACAAGGCAACTTCACTGTTACAGCTTCTTGTTCCAGTGTCTGGGATCCACACATGATCTCCTGGGCTCCTCCAAAGGGCTGGCGTCACTTCCCCATCTCTGCCCTTGTAGCTCTCTAAGCTCAGGTTGATCCATTCTACTGTTGCTGTTGTTCTTGATCATCATCCAATGGTACTAACATTTCTAATACACTGGAGTCTTCCACTGCAAATATCCTTCACCAATACCCTCTCATAGGCTTTCTTCATGGTATCAAGCCTCAAATTGTTTGCATGACAGCTTCAGTCCCGGGCCATCAATTACACCTTTACTAATAGCCTTTCATGGACTCTCTTAGAGCCAAGCCACAACTGCTCTTCACGATACCAGTACCACCTGGATGACTCTTACACATTACCAAGTACAGCTGCAGCAAGAGGTACAACCTTAGTTATCTCTCAGAAAACACTTCCTAGAAGATTTCACCTCAGTGATGTTGGTCTCTTCTTAATCACCACTAAGTTCTTAGCTCCAGTTACCCAACAACAATTGTCCCAGTAATCCTTTCTATTCTTGAGTCTGAAGCCGGTGCCACATGGCCTGAGCTGCCAAGTTCTGCTGCTTGCAAGAGCTGGAACATGATTCCCCTTATTATCTTATAGGTTTTCTGTTTCTAACTCCCTCACTGCCTAAGCTTAGCTGTCCTGGAACTTGCTCTGTATATTGACCTTGAACTCGGAGATCTGTATGGCTTTGTCTCCAGGGATTGGGATTAAAGGCATGTACTACCACACCTGGATTTAAGTTTTTCTTCACTTAGAACTTTGCTCTGTCACAGGGTGGCCTTTAATTCAGAGAGCTGCTTAGCTTTCTCTCCTGGGATTAAAGGTGTGTAGCTCTATGCCTGGTTCTAAATTTAGCTGGGTGAGATCTTGCCCCAGGGTCACAGTCCTTTAATTTGTTATCTCCTAGTCCATAGGATGCAGCTCCATTCCACTTCCTGGTGTCTCTTTAGTACTGGATTCTTATAGTTTATATTTTTCCCTTCTCAGTTTGCTATGTTTTTTCAAAATGCTCTTCATGAGACTGAACCAGAGAATAAAGTCTCTGTTCAGCTTTTCTGAGACTTCCTTTGTCAATGCAATTAATATAAATCTCTTTAGACAAGGGCAAAACGCAGCCAATTTCTTTACCAAAATACCACAAAAAACAAAAACAAAAACAAAAACACAAAAAAAAAAAAACCACTTTCTACACGACATACTGAAATTCTCCTCTGAAACCTCTTGGGCCAGGTCTGCACAGCTCAAATCACTCATGTAATCTACCGTATTACTTCTAGGATGACTTATTAATTTCTACTTAAAACATTCCATGACCTTCACATTCAAAGTTCCCAAATCCACATTCTTCCAAACAAAGTCTATCACAGCAATATCCTAGTCCCTGATACAAACTTCTGTCTTAGGATTTTACTGCTATAAACAGACACCATGGCCAAAGTAACTCTCATAAGAACAACTGTAGTAAACTTAGCTCAACCCAGAGAACACAGATTGACAATAGATCTTTGCAATAACATGAGGTTTATTGATCCATGTACATAAGGTTGGCCACCCTCACGGGGTGGGAGTGTCAACCCCAAATTCAGAAAGCATACATCTTTTATACTTTAACAGAGGGCAGATTACGAGGCTAGCTAGATTACTCTGGTTGGTGGAACACAGGACAAAGGATCTCATTAGGCAACGGTTGGCTTGCTCAGCTTCCTATCCAGCTCTGCACCTGGCCTTGAAAAGTCCCTGGGAAGGGGCTGAGTAACTAGGTGGGGGGGGGGGTGTCATCAGCAAGGTCTGAGTGACAGTTTGTGGTCTTTTTTGAAATTGTGCCTGGCTTAAAGGTTCAGAAGTTCAATCCATTATCACCAAGGTGAGAACATGGCGAACATGGCAGTATCCAGCCAGGCATAGTGGAGGAGGAACTGTGAGCTCTACATCTTTATATTAAGGCTGCTAGCAGAATACTGGCTTCCAAGCAGGTAGGATGAGAGTCTTAAAGCCCATGTACCCATTCAAAAAGGCCACACCCAATTCAACAGTGCCACAACTTCTAATCGTGTCACTCTATATACAAACCATAATAAGCAATAAAATCACTAAAGGAGAGCCGTGATCCACTATGTTCAAAACAGCCTTATGTTTGATAGCTAGAAGCTGGAAATAACCCAGATGTTCCATAAGGAAGAACAGATACAGAAAATGTGGTTCATTTACACAATGGAATACTCTTCAGCTATTAAGAAGGATGACATCATGAGATTTGCAGGCAAATGGATGAAACTAGAATATATCATCCTGAGTAAGGTGTCTCAGACCCAAAAGGACACGTATGACATGTACTCACTATTTAGTAGACATTAGTCAGAAAAAGTTCAGAATATTGAGGATATAATCCACAGAACTCAAGACATTTAACAAGCAGAAGGGCCCAAGTAAGGATGCTTCAATCTCACTTGGAAGGGAGAAGAAAGCAGAGGGCAGAAGGAAAGAGGGAATTGGGTGGGAGAGGGGAGATGGAGGGGCAGGAGAAAGGGGGAACATGGTCAGGTATTGGGGAGGGGAACAAGTTATGAAGCCCTGATGGCCAGCAGAATTATTGGAAATATACAACCTCAGGAGATTTTAGGTGGTGGGGCCATCTAGAATATACCAGAGTCCTGGGAGGTGAGAGAATCTCAAGATTCAAAGGAGGGACTAGAGATGAAATGTCTAATAGTGGGGAGAGGGAACTTGTAGAATCCACCTTCAGTAGAAAGACAAGGCATCAAATGGAGTCATAGGGTTGACATCCTACAGTCAAAAGCTCTGACCCAGAATTGTTCCTGTATAAAAGGACTACAGGAACAAAATTGGAGAATAGCCTGATGGAAAGGAGGCACAGTGACAAGCCTAACATGGGATCTATCTCAAGGGGAAGCTCCAAGGCCCGATACTATTACTGATGCTATGGTGTGCTTATGGAGAGGAGGTTATCATGGTTGCTCTATGAGATTCCCAACGAGCAGCTGACTGAGACAGAAGTAGATACTTACACCGAGCCAATGATTTGAAGCCAGGGACCCCTGTTATTGAATTAGGGAAAAGTTGGAAGAAGTTGAGGAGTAGGGAGACCACATAGGAAGACCAGCAGTCTCAACAAACCTGTACCCCCAAGTTCTCTTCAACATTGAGCCACCAACCAGGCAGCATTCAGGAGTTAGTCTGAGGCCCCTGACACATATATAGTAGAGGACTGCCTGTTCTGGACTCAAATGAGAGAAGGAAGATGCACCTAACTCTTGAGAGACTTGAGGCCACAGAAAATGAGAAGCCATGGCAAAGGGTGTATGTGTGTGTGTGGGGGGGAGGGGGGTAAGGTGGGGACATCTTCTTGGAGACAGGGAAGGAGAAATGAGATAAGGAAGTGTCAGAGTACAAAATGGGAGAGGGACAAGGACTGGACTACAAGAAAATGATGAAAGAATATAAAAAATAATTGAATCAAAAATAGAAGTTAAAGTATGGCTATTTGAAAATATTATGATAGTATACAAAAGCAAATTGAAAAATTTACCAGAGAACTCTTAGAAAAAAATCAGGAAAACAATAGCGACAAATAATATAATATCTTGGTATGACTCTAACCAAGCAAGTGATAACCTGTATGAAAAGAAGTCTAGGACTCTGAAGAATTAAATTGAAGCAAATATCAGAAAATGGAAAGATCTCCTATGCCCATAGATTCGATGAAATGATTCTTAGTGATATTCTGCTATGCTTGTGGAGAGATGCCTAGCATAATCCTCATCAGAGAGGCTTCTTTTGGCAACTGATAGAAACAAATGAAGAGACATACAGCTGAATATTAGGGAGAGCTGGGGAGATCCTGTAGAAGAGGGCAGGAGGCATAGGGGTCAAGGACACCACAAGAAAGCCCACAGCTCACCTGGGCTCAAGACTAATCGCCAACCAGGGAGCCTGTACAGAAATGAAGTAGGTCCTCGGCTCATATGTTACAGTTGTGTGGTTTGGTCTTCTTGTGGGTCTTCTAATAGTGGGAATAGAAGCAGTTTCTGACTCTGTTGACTGCCTTTGTGATATTTTACCCCTGCTGGGTTGCCTTGTCTAGCCTTAAAATAAGAGAAAGTGCCTGGTCTTAATTCAACTTGATATGGAATGGCTGGTTGATATCCATGGAGTCCTGTCCTTTTCTGAAGAGAAGTGGAGGAGGAGTAAATTGGGGAGGGTAGAGTTCAGCAAGATTCTATGAAAAGAGAACAGAGGGAGGAGAGAAATTATAGTAGGATGTCAATAAAATAAAATAAAATTAAGAAAAAGAGAAGAATGCATTTCCTAAATTATTGGTAGATTTGATGACTATATGCGCAGTAAGGTCAGCAAACTAGAACTTTTATTTTAAAAATGTTTATAGATATTCTTTAGTTTTTAATTTTAAACATATTTGTCATATGTACATACTGCTCATATTTCCCCATTGTCTATTTTTATTCTTTCAAGTGTACACATCTTTGATTAAGATTAAGGGTTAATGTTTCACTTATTAAATGATTATCTGCTAGCTGGAGTTTTTCTTTTCCTTTCATTGATTTATGTTATATTTGTTTTATTTTATGTGTTCATTTTTATAATTACATTCTAGGAGATACTTTGTGAATGTACACAAATTTATTTTTTAACTTTTTAAAATTATCCAACATAGTGGTAAGTTTATTGCAGCACTTGTATAAACATTCCATCTCTATTGACTTTCTTGTCCTGCTTCTCTCATATGCCTGTCTCCAGAATGGAAGACCTCCATCCTATATTCCTGTCACATGAGTCCTCTTCCTCCCTTCCACATTCCTGCCACTTAGTAACAGGGCAAAAGCTTCTCCATCTTTTCTTAGCTCATGCCGTATTTGGTTTCTCCTTCCTGCCCTGAAAAGTCCTGGGGAAAACCATCAACCGTGTTCTAGACACTCTTGATGAAAAGGCCCCAGCTATCTACACATTCTTAACTCTTGTTAAACTGCTTGCTTATTTCCCCTTGCAACTGCCAACCAGGATACAGTATTTAAAAACTCCTTGTAATACACATTTGCAGTTGCTAGAAGTGTTTCTAACAAGGCAGTTGTTAAACAGGTTAATACACACTCTCAATTTGAACTCTGGTAGTGTAGAGCAGTCTTTGGATTTCTACCCTGCAACAGCGTGAGTGCTTTTTCTCATTCTCTTCCCATATTTCTGTCACATGATTACTACTATCACCTCTACGAACTCCATTACCTGTCATAGTCCCCTTCTTAGTTTCTTGTGATATGACACACTCAAACACATACATATACATATTCACCTACCTATCTACCTATTATGTGGTACCTGAAGAGAAAAAAAAAACAAAAAAAACAAAAAACCTAGATCCGGTATAATTCAAATTGTCTTTATTAGCCACAGTTGGTTATTTGGGTTTGAGTACTTGAAGGCACAAAACAAAACAAAACAAACGAAACAAACAAAAAACAAAAAAATATGAAGTGTACAGATAGTAATACTTATCTATAGAAGTAGAAAGAGAAAAGTTAAGTGGTCAGCTAGTTAAACTTTAGTTCAAGGTCATACTGAATAGTGATTTAGTATTTGTCCAGAGACCAATTTTACCCAAGATAATTTTAGCTCTTAAAATATTCTAAAGAATACTTTCAGGAGATGTCATAACTATATTCCGTAGCTTACTACATATCTATCCTCATTGTATATGAGCTTTTGGAATCCATTCTTATTCAAAGCTTGACAAACAGGTACTAACAGGTATTACATTTAGGTACTACATTTTAAATATCCATTCATTAGTTAATGGACATTTAGGTTGATCTTATCCCTTGATGTTGTAGACAGAATGGCAATAAACATAAGTATGTAATATCCATGTGGCAGGAGAGGAGAGAGTGTTGTGCCTTAGTTACTTTTCTATTGCTGTGGTAAAAACTCCCTGGCAAAGGTAAGCCATGAAATAAAGTGTTTAATTTGGGGCTTATGAAATTTTAGATGGTTATAGCCCAGGATTACAAAGCAATTGTAGGATGTCAAGAACAATTGTATGATGATGGAGCTTATTCTTCATCAGGAAATAAGAGGCTGAGAATGAGATACTAGGAATGGTACAAGACTTTTGAAAGCTCAAATCTTGTCTCCAATTACATGCCTCTTCTAACAAGGTCTTACTTCCAAATCATTTCAGAACACTTCCACCAACTGGGAACACAAGTACTCAAACATATGTATCTTTTGCTTGAGGTTGTTATCATTCAAACTATCACCATCCACACAATAGGATTGTGATCATATCATAACACAAAGTACATTTAGTCCAACTTAAGAAGTCCCTGTAATCTTTTCCAATAACAGCACATTTTACATTCCAAATATCCAAATCTCTTTTGAGATTCATTGAAAATCTTAATTGTAAATCCTGTGCAGTAGTTTGAATAAAATGTCACCCAAATGCCCATAGGGAGTGGGACTATTTGGAGCTTTGAACTTGTTGGAGTAGGTGTGGCCTTTTTGGAGGAACTGTGTTACTATGAGGGCATGCTTTGAGACGTCCTGTGCTCAATCTTTGTCCAGTGTTGCTCACAGTCTCCATCAGCCTGTGGATCAAGATGTAGGTGTCTCAGCTTGTTCTCCAGCACCATGTCTGTCTGCATGACATCATGTTTTCCACCATGAAGATAATGGACTAAACCTCTGAAACTGTAAGCCAGACAAATGATTTCCCTCATTAAGAGTTGCTATAGTCTTGGTGTCTCTTCATGGCCATGGAAACCCTAAGCTACCCTGTTTAATCAAAATAAACTACATATCTCTAATATACAATGACACAAAACATATATTACCATTCCAAAATAAAGAAATGGAGCCATTTTAAGGAAATATTAGAACAAAGCAGAACCAAAACATATCAGAAACAACTCTAAGTTGGGCTGAGATTGCTCCTTAAGTTCATCTTTGATGACTGTATCTCACTATTCTCTCTTGGGCTATCTCTATTCCTGGTCTTCAGCCCCCTCTTGTAGCTGCTTGTATTCAAATGCTCATTAGTCCCCAAAAACAGTTTCACAAGAGGGTCTGCATGTAGCTTTTGGGAACCTGCCCCAGTTAATTCTGATTGGTAAATGAAAATGCAAGCAAAAATAGCTTGAGAGAGGAGAGAGACAGGTTTTAGGTTTCCCAGGCTTGGGACCCAGAAGAGAAAAAAGAGATCAGCCATGCTCTAGAAGAATATGGAGCGAGGAGTAACACCGAGGCCACCATGGGGTAGAGAAGCAAAGAGAGTACCCTGAGTTCTGGGCCAAGAAATTGCGGGGCCCAGAGGGCTGCTCAATGGGATCCCCAGTGGCCAAGGTAGAACATAGAAATTACTAAGTGGTAACTTGGAATTATCGGCAGGAGGTAGATTCTAGCAGCATGAAGGCTGGGCAGTCTCCCAGGTATTGTGCTGCGTAAGGCATAGTATATAAAGGCTGTGTGTGTTTTAATCGCGAACTTAAACCACTGAGGCACGTAGCAACCCTGCACCAGGATTTATTAAAAAAGTAATGTAACAACCTTTGGCAGATGTCTCATGGCTCTGGGATCTCCAACATCTTGAGGAGTTTCCAAGGCAGTCTAGGCTTCATTTTCACAGAATCACAAAATGACACATCAGCAGCTTGCTGCAGGCACTTCTCTGTAACAGGCCTGGCTTCAGTGGCTATCCACAACTTTGGAGGAAAATTTCCTAATTATTTTACTCATATGTCTTTTATTACAAAGTTGCCAAGTCGGATTGTTCCTTTGAGATAGAGACAAGCCCCCCCTACATTTGCAGGTTTCCTTTGTTGCTGTCATTGAGGAGTACAAATTTCCTCCCCATTTAGATTTTACATGTTAGATGTGTAGCAGTCTGGGTTTGATTTGAGGGTACATCTTTCTTTATTCCATTTTGGATCAGGCCTTTCTTTAATCTTTTCATCTCTTTCAGTACAAACCTAAGCGCCAACATTAAATTTCCTGGTCCTCTTCCTCCTGAAACTGAACATTTTGACCTTCTTGCACTTTTTAAAGTATAAACGTACACAAGAATAATTTCTAATAATCACACAACAGATGCAATATTAGGCTGTCTTGAAATCTCTTCCACCAAGGAAATTAAACCAATACTTTTCAATAAAGGCCCAGGTAGATTTCTAGATCTAGGACAAAAAGAAGCCACATTTTCTCCCAAAATATTACAAGTGTACTCTTTAGCCTGGTTGCTAAAATTGTTCCCCTCCAAAAACCTCTTGACCTGGGCCTCCATAGTCCATGTTGCTTTCAGCATTACTGTCTTCCAGGATCCTACTAGTATAGCCTTTTAAGCCCCACTTAAAACTTTAAATCACTTTTCTTTCTAAAGTTCCAAAATCTTCTACATTCCTCCAAAAGATAACAAGGTTAAGTCTGTGGGATGAGTTTCTGTCTGAGTTGCTTTACTGTGATTAAAACACCATGACCACAATGTACAAAATAAAGTATTTATTTGAGGTTTAGGTTTAGCATCCCTGATGATTGAGAAAAAGCATGATGTCAGAAACAACTGAGAGCTTAGATCTGTAAGTAGAAGGCAGAAAGAGAAAGAGAAAGATATATAGAGAGAAACAGAGACAGAGAGACAGAGACAGAGAGAGATACAGAGACACAGAGACACAAAAGCAGACAGGCTTGTGTGGGAGTGGTGTGGATTTTCCAAAACAACAAATCCTAGAGCCAATAATGTACTGACATAACACCTTCATGAGGACAAACTACCAAATAGGTTTTTTTCCCTATATAGTTTCAACAATAAGGACCAAGTAGTCATATATATTAGCCTATAAGTGCCCTTCAAACCACCAGAGTCATTTGTGTGTCTAGTTAGGGTGCGGGAACCGGGTTATAAGAGAGTTCTAGTTTTAGGATTTCGCAGTGACTCCACTGACTTATATTGCCACCAGAACAGAATATCTCTTTACTTTCCACAGCATTTGGTGCATATATTATCCTGAAGTTATATTCTTTTTTTGCAGGGAATGTGAGACTCAAAGTTACTTACTTTTAAATTCTCTAGTGGCTAAGGAGGCCAAATAGATTTGAAAACATTATTGAGCACTTATGCTTTCCTTACTGTGTTGATAAAAGATCTATTCATTTGACTAGTCAATGTATTGCATTGGAATTTTCTTTCTTGGTCTTTAAGTTTTACCTTTCTTGATTCATTTAAAGAGTCACTACTGCAACAATATCTATTCTGTAGAATGTTTCTTCAATTTACTTAAATGTTGACACATTTTTGTCAGTTAATTTTTCTTTTTTTTTTATTAGATGTTTTCTTATTTGCAATATCTCCTTTCCCAGGTTCCCCTCCAAAAAAATAAAATAAAATAAAGTAAAGAAAAAAAATTAAAAAAAAAAAAGTAAAAGAAACCCCTGTTCCCTCCTCCTCCCCCTGATCACCATCCCACTCCCTCCTGCTTCCTGGTCCTAGCATTCCCCTACACTGGGGCATAGAACCTTCACCGGGCCAAGGTCCTCTCCTCCCATTGTTGACCGGCTTGGTCATCCTCTGCTGTATGCATGATGCTGGAGCCATGAGTCCCCGCCATGTGTACTCTTTGGTTGGAGTTTTAGTCCCTGGGAGCATGCTTATTAAAACATTTTTGTTATCCTTCATTTGATTTTAGTATCATATATGTCAATTTATTTCTCATATCACAAAATGATGCAATCTTGGAAAGTGTCCCCAGGGCCATGACAACTACAGCAGCAATATATAATCATACACAGGTCTACAGTATGCATAATAGAACACTGATTCCCAATAAGGAGAGTCAGGAGACCCTTGTCTCTGATTTCTACTATTCATGATTCTACCAGTTTCAAATGATCTAGGGATATACAGGAGGTGAAGGGATAATCAAAAGTAAAACTTGATGTAGATTCCATGAGGTTGTCATTCATGAATTGTTGGAACTTTATGGCTGCTGACCCCAGCATAGCTCTTGTAGGGACAGAGTGACATGGTAATACAACTCCTGCCCCTAGGTCAGGGCCACAGTGTGAGTCTCTACAAGTGTGAGCATAAGGTTTGTTTCCATAATAATATACATCTTCTCATATTCCTCTGAGGAATGTCATCCCTGCTAATGATAAGGACTCCATGATAATCCGAGACAACATGAGTGTCAGGGGCAAAGGTGTGGCTATTGTCTCAAAAAAAAAAAAAAAAAGGGGTAAACACTGACACCTTCAAGGCAGTTCTTAAGGAAAGGAGCTCTAAATACATGAGTTTAAAATATAAGGGACTCAACCACCAACCAAGGACTATACATGGTGGGACTGGTTGTTCTGGCAGCATGTGTATAGTAGAGGATTGCAAAGTTGATCATCAATGGGAGGAGAGGCCCTTAGCCCTGTGAAGGTTCTGTGCCCCAGTGTAGGGGAATGCCAGGGCCAATAAGTGGGAGAGGGTGGGATGGCAAGCATGGAGACGGGGGAGACAACAGGGGTTTGTTCTTGTTGTTTTTGTTTGTTTCTTTGTTTGTTTGTTTATTGGAGGGGATACTGGGAAAGGAGAAATCATATAACATGTAAATAAAGAAAATATCTAAAAAAATTTTTAAAAAAAATAAAAAATAAAATATATATAATTTTTCAACTATGCAAAAATATAAGGATACAATATGAATAATGAGGGACTTTAAAGAAACAAAGGCAGTTATACTATGAGCCTGCTTGTCAGAAAGATACAAAGGCAGGCAGATTCCTGAGTTCAAGGTTAGCCTGGGATTCAGTAAGGGGAGGTTGTGGTAGAAATGGTCCTTTCTGTTAGGTATGATAGAAATGGTCATTTCAGGTCTGGGTTCTACCCAATTAGCTTACTGTCTGTGTTTAGCAAAGGCAGACAGATCTGTGAATTCTTTTGCAATGTTAAGGGGAAAAAAATGTATGCTATTGTCTTCTGAGAATAAAAGGGCTGGTGTCACAAGATGCTGATCCATAACAGTGATGAGGCAGGAGTGGGTAGGTGGGTGGGAGAACACCCTCTTAGAGGCAAGGGGGAGGAGGTCAATGGGATGGGGATTTTGTGGATGGGATACTGGGAAGGGGGACAACATTTGAAATCTAAATAAATAAGATAACCATTTTTTAAAAAAGATCATTTAGGGCTGGAGAGATGGATCATTGGTTAAGAGCACTGGCTGCTTCCTCTTCCCGAGGTCCTGAGTTCAATTCCCAGCAACCACATGGTGGCTGACTACCATCTGTAATAGGATCTGATGTGCCATCTTCTGGTGTGTCTGAAGACAGCTACAGTGTACTCATATACAAATAAATAAATAAACAAATAAATAAATCTTTAAAAAAAAAGAAAATCTAAAGGAAACCTGGAGTAAATGACTGGATTGGGCCCAGATTAGTTGATTTCATAGGTTTTATTTTAGTGTCCTTGACCTCTCTGGCCCCTTCAATCCATCCTCCTGCTCTTCCACAAGTTTCCCCAGACTCCACTTAGTGTTTGACTGAGGGTTTCTGCATACATTTCCATCAGCTGCTGAGTAAATCCTCTAAGATGATAGATATGCTGGGCTTTTGTCTACAAGTGTAGCAGAATATCATTAATAATGTCAGGTGTAGGATCTCTCTCATGGCATGTGTCTCAAGTTGGTGCAGTCATTGGTTGGACATTCCTTTAATTTCTGCTCCATATTTATCCTAACACATCTTGTAGGCAGGACTAATTGTGGGTCAATGGTTTTTTAATGGGTTGATGTCCCTATCTCTCCATTAAAAATCTTGTCTGTTTAAAGGAGGTGGCAGTTTCAAGCTCCTAGCTAGACTATTGCTAATAGTCTTAGCTAGGGTTACCTTCATACATTCCCTGGGGTTTCTGTTTTCCTAGGCTACTAGCTTGTCCCAGAGTTCCAGCACCCCAGATACTATGTTTCTCTCCTAGTTCTTTCTACTTCAGGCTTCTCCAGAATTGAACCCCCCTTTTCCCTACCCCACCTCAATTCCCACCTTGTTTCATTTACTCCTGAATCCTGTTATAATTCTCCTTCTCACTGGGATTCGAGCATCATCCTTTGGTCCCTCCTAGTTCCTTAGCTCCTTTGGGCCCCTGGACTGTAGCATGTTTATCCCATACTTAATGGGTAATATCCAGTTATAAGTAATACATATCATGTGTGTCTTTCTGACTTTGTTTTACCACATTCACAATGAAATTTTCTAGTTCCATCTATGTGCCTGCAAATTTTATGATGTTTTTTTATTTTTAATAGCAGAATAATAATCCTTTCTGTAAATGTATCCCATTTCCTTTACCCATTCTTTCATTAAGGGATACCTAATTTTTTTTCTGGTTTCTGGGTAGTGTAGATAAAGTTGCTGTGAACATAGTTGAGCAAGTGTCCTTGTGGAATGTGGAGTATCTTGTGTATAATGTTCAGGAGTGGTATACCTGGGTCTTGAAGTAGGGCTATCTTCAATTTTTGGAGACACCACCAAATTGATTTCCAAAGTGGTGTTACCTATTTCCACTCCCAGAAGTAATGGAGGAAAATTCTCTACATCTTCATCAGAATGAGCTATTACTTGAGTTTTTTATCTTAGAACCATTCTTAAAAGTGTAAGATGGAATTAAAAAATTGCTTTGATTTGAATTTTGCTAATGACTAAACATGCTGAACATTTCTTTAAGTGCCTCTGATCTATTAGAAAGTCTCTGTTTAGCTTTAAACCCCATTTTTAGTTGGGTCATTTGGTTTGTTAATGTCTAAGTTCTTGAGTTCTCTACATATTTTGAATATTAGCCATCTGTTGAATTTAGGGTTGGTTTAGATCATTTACAAATCTTTAGGTTGTCATTTTGTCCTATAGATATTGTCCTTTGCCATACAGAAAATTTTCACTTTCATGGTTATTAGTCCAGAAGTTTGGAATGCAGGAAGAACAACCCACATTCCACAAGGAACTCAAGAAGAAAGAAGACCAAAAGGTGGACATTTCATTCCTTCTTAAAAGGGGGAACCAAATACCCATGGAAGGAGTTGCAGAGAGCAGGGACTGATGGAAGGGCAAGCCAGCCTAAATATAGCTATCTCCTAAGAGGTTCTGACCGTACCTGACTAACACAGATGTAGAGGCTCACAGCC
>NW_022196909.1:23390899-23395680 GCF_008632895.1 Mastomys coucha
AAAAAAAAAAAAAAACTAAACCACAAATCAAAGAGTATTCATGGCTCCAGCTGCATATGTCGCAGAGGATGGCCTAGTCAGTCTTCAATGGGAGGAGAGGCCCTTGGTCCTGTGAAGTCTCTATGCCCTAGTGTAGGGAAATGCCAGAGTGAGGAGGGAGTGGGTGGGTTGGTGAGCGGAGGGAGGTGGGAGGGAATCGAGGTTTTTTTGTTTGTTTGTTTTTTGTTTTGGATTAGAAACTGGCAAAGGGGATAACATTTCAAATGTAAATAAAGAAAATATCTAATAAAAATGTGAAAAAAAAACCTTAGGTGACAGCAGATGCTGACAAGGATGTGGAGAAAGAGGAACACTCTTCCACTGTTGGTGGGATTGCAAGCTGGTACAACCCCAGTGGAAATTAGTCTGACAGTTCCTCAGAAAATTGGACATAGTGCTACCTGAGGACCCAGCTACCCCACTCATGGGAATATTCCCAAAAGATGCTCTAACATATAACAAGGACACCTGCTCCACTATGTCTATAGCAGCCTTATTTATAATAGCCAGAAGCTAGAAACAACCCAGATATCCTTCAACAGGGGACTAGATACAGAAAATGTGGTACATTTGGAGAATGGAATACTACTCAGCTATTAAAAACAATGAATTCATGAAATTTTAGGCAAATGGATGGAAGTAGAAAATATCCTGAGTGAGTGTAGAAAATTTCCCCTGTGCCAGTTAGTTCACGGGTCTTTCCCACTTTCTCTTCTAATAGTGTATCTGGTTTTATGTTGAGGTCCTTGAACCACTTGAATGAGCTATGTGAAAGGTGACAAATATGGGCCTATTTTAATTTTTCTACATATTTAAAGCCAGTTAGACCAGCACCATTTGTTGAAGATGTTTTCTTTTTTCCATTGTATATACAGTTTGACTTCTTTGTCAAGATCAAATGACTGTGTGTTGCTTTATTTCTCGGTCTTCAATTCTATTCCATTGATCAATGTGTCTGCCTTTGTACTAATCCCATGCAGGTTTTCTCACTATTGCTCTATAGTAAAGCTTGAGGTCAGGGATGATGATTTCCCCTAGTCATTCTTTTATTGTTAAGAATTGTTTTCACTAATCTGGGTTTTTTGCCTTTCTAGATGAATTTGAGAATTGTTCTTTCCATATCTTTGAAGAATTATGTGGGCATTTTGATGGGGATTGCATTGAATCTGTAGACTGTTTTTGGTAGGATGGCCATTTTTACTGTTAATTCTGCCAATCCATAAGCATGGAAGATTTCTCCATTTTCTGAGGTTTTCAATTTCTATCTTGAGAAACTTGAAGTTATTGTCATATAAATGTTGCCCAGTTGCCCTGTGTACAGAGTTCCTGGGATTCCTCAGGCTGTGCTGTCTTTAGGGGAGCAGACAAGCTGGCAATCAGTTGCTTAGTTGCCTTGTGTATAGCAGACCTCCTGGGATGCCAGTTGCCCTGTGTGCTTCAGATCTCCTGGTATGCCTCAGGCTGTGGTGTCAGTTCCCTTGTGTTCAGTAGATCTTCTGTGATAGCTCAGGATGTGGTGCCTCTAGCAGTGCAGAGTAACTAGCAGTCTACCCAGCAGAAAGGACCAGGTTTCAGAGAGGGGTATTCTGAGGAGGAGGAGTTGGTGATGATGAGCCCCGAGTCCACTGGGATTCAAGAGGGAGCTATGGGACTTCCAGAGATTCTTACTAAGTGCTCTGAGTGTAGCAGATCTTCTGGGATGGCTTAGAATATGGTGGCTCCAGGGAAGCAGATGAGCTATCAGTCTGCCTCAGCAGAAAGGACTAGGTCAATAACCTTCATTATTTTTTAAAAGTAATTTTATTTATTTGGATATTTTTTCCTCTTACTGGGTAGTGGAGAAAGATCCATCAATTTTGTTTAGTTTGTACACAGTGCACATATTTGTTCCCTTGATACTTCTCATTGTTTTCTTCATCTCTATTTCAGTCATTTTGAGCAGTGTATCTTTTAATTTTAATTTAAATTGTTCCTTTTGCTTTATGATGTAGCATGTGATTTGTCTATTTATTATTGCACTTTCATGTGGGTTCTTTACATCTTAGTGATAAGATGACTACAATTCTGTTCAATATGCACAATTGATTTTCTTTCTTCTGTCTTTGTGTCACAGTAGCATGCATCAAAACCAATTTTAATGAAGGTAAACTGCTATATTGGAAGTTCACATTACATAATCAAGTATCTTGGTGTGTCTTAGCTTCTTGAATATTACAAGGTTCACAAACAGAACAATGAGTAAACAGATCCTCAGAAGGATAAAGGCATAGATCTTCAATAATCTGTTAATGGAAATGATAAATTTACTTAGGTCATTGTTTCCCCATGACAATTTACAGTTTATCTTTTTTGGTTCTTGCATGTTCTCTCCCAACACTCATAAGAATCATAATGTAACTAGTGTTGGAATTTTCTTATGATATCCAGCACCAATGTGTTTCTAACATTTTAGTGAAACACTGGTAATTACCCTTCAAAGGCTGAAGTGAGTGACATCTTTGGGCAGCTTATAAGTCTAAAAGTCCCAGTGGTATCTGTTAAGTAGCACTTTTCAGTTGCTGCCAAAATTTCCTAGTGTGCTTTCTAGTTGAACTCCCTTTTGAAATCATCTGAGTAGTGACATCATAACACCCCAGTGGGCAAACCTGGGCCATAAACTTTTTTGAAACATTTAATACCTGTTTCTGCTCAAAGTTATATTTAAATCTACATTTTCTTCTGTCAAATTTGAGAACTGATATTAACACTATTCTTTCAGGGGCAATGAATGTCATCCAAACCTGAATAGCCCTGCAGGCTCCACACTTTCAGTTCAGTAGATAAGCCAGTAATATATATATATATATATATATATATATATATATATATATAAAATGAAGCTATGAAATTTACAGGTAAATAGATATAACTAGAAAGACTGTAGGGATGCCTGTGTAGGTGAGGAAGCAGAGAAGAGAGTTAATCGTACAAGAAAATGAAAGGCCATGTGTAAACTTATATTCTCTTGCAACTCAACTCAAAATAAAATTTATTTAATTTTTACAAAAAAAAAAGAATAGAAAAGTTGATAATCACACATGGTCCTTGTTATATACTAAATGGGCTACCAAACCAAACTGAAGGTCCTCAGTCTGGGAAAGGAATACAGAGATAAAGGAAGGGATGACTGGAGTGGGAAGGAGGCAACATAGGGTACAGGAACAGAGCAACCAGTAAAAAGAATGTCCGTATATGACATTATCAAAGAACTAAATTTATGGAAAAAATAGTAATTTATCTTTTACACTGTGTGGCATACACTTTGTAACTTGTTTCTGACTCTGGTTCATGAAGACAGAAAATATATTTTAAGTTTGGTCAGGACTTGATATTCACTGATTGGAAGTTTCGGTCACTGTTTGAAGGAATACTTTTTCTTATATTTCAGACTTCATTATTTAAGGAAGTGTAGTGTCATTGCTGTAATATAGTAACTTATCTTTGAATTTCAGTATACATACCCATCGTAGACATAGTGAATATAGACAATGCAGAGGGAAAATTATTGTACCAAAAGACAATTGAAATATTCAGTACATTTCTTCAAAATGTAAGTTCTAATTTCTTAGATCATAGTAATACCAACTTTGTATTGTCACATTTTGGCAAAGTTTTTATTTTATTAATATATCTGACTAATCTACATATCACTTTGATCACTGTTTAGTGTATATGTGAATAATTAGTATGTTGTTATTTCTGTTGATCCTTTTGAAAAAAGCTGACAAGACTACTAAAAATGGAACCAATGTAAATCATTTGTTCTGCATCAAGCATTGTTACTTTTCTAGTAAATGTGAAATTTTAAACAGCTTTATTTTTATAATCAATAAAGATGGAATATTCCAAAAGTTTCCTTTAGGGTAACTACATATAATTGGATAGAATTAATATACCTGATATTCATATGAAAACAGAAAAACAGTGTTCACTTTGTATAAAATATTGTTTCAAGTATATATCCAAATAATGGTGTTCAAAATCATAACAGGTATCTGCAATCAGTTTTCAAATCAAACATTTTCTAGCTTTATAAGTCATTATGATACCTTGAAAGATCAATTTTGGATAATATAATGTAGAATTTGAAAATGAGAACATATTTTATGTACTAATATGAGGATATATGGAAATCATCTTTAGCTAATATATTGGTATAGTTAATAGCCCTTCTTATATTTTTTTAATTTTAGTGTTTTTAGCTCAAAGACCTAGGAAAATTAAGTCTCTGTTAAATAGTATACATTAAAAAAATTATCATTACAATTAAATAGGATATATCCAAACTACAATATTAAAAAGTGTTTTGAAAGAAAGTAGAATTTTATTTGGTTATTTTAATTTTCAAAACTTGAATAGTTTATGAGCAAAAAAAATCAAATATTTTTTCAGGTACTTTAATTTGGATTGATCTGTCATTTTTTTTAAGATTACAGGGGTTTACAGTTTTTGTTTTGTTTTGTTTTGTTTTGTTTTGTTTTACAGTGCAAAAGAAATTTAGGTTTTTATTATTCCAACAATAGACAATAGAGAAACAAAATAAAACATGCCTATAGATTCTATCAGCTGGTGGTAAACATAGTTAACATTTTGGTACAGTTTCTCTTTTTTTAAAACTTTTCTTTTATTAGGTATTTTCTTTATTTACATGTCATATGTTATCTCCTTTCCCAGTTTCCAAAAAAAATAAAAAATAAAAATAA
>NW_022196909.1:23395690-23413254 GCF_008632895.1 Mastomys coucha
GATGGGAGTGTCTCTGTATCTTAGTCATTGCTTATTAACATAAGCAATCTGTGGTGAAGGTAAGTGTTTGAATGCTTCCCCACAAGAACACATTAGTTTTTCATTTAATTTCTTCAATTCCCCATGTCCTGTTCTAAAACAGGAAATGTATTGTCCTTAGAAAAGTTAGGGTATATTATCTTCATTCATTTGTAATTTATATATGGTTACTTATGAAAATTTTTGCAGCTAACAAACTAGCTGCTACTTAAGTCTCAACACATTAAACATGAAACTGCATTAGTTGTTTTTATATTTTTGTTATTTTTATATGTATCAGAACATTGTCTGCCCATATGCATGCATGTACTTGGTACTCATGGGAACTAGAGTAGAACATTGGGTCCCTTGGACATGGTGTGACAAACATTTTTGTGCTGTCATGTGAGGGCTGGGTAGCAGATCAGTGTCATCTGCAAGAATAGCCAACACCTTTACCAGTAGGCCAATTCTCCAGCCTCATATCTTATCTTTAATTAGTAGAGCTCAATAACTATTTTGGAAAGCAACTCATGAAGTCTAGCATGACTTTATAAGGAGAAGCATTAGAGTATTTGGACTATGTTATAAGTATTTTATTACATTATTTCCATCCAATCTCCTTTCCTTCGTCTTTAAATTTCAGTCTGTAAATGTAGACTCACGGACATTCATTTTATTCCTCAGATTAACCTTTAGTGTGGATCATTCTTCTTCCAGTGCTCTGGCGGTGCTATGTGCCAGTGCCAGGAGGTCTTTTTTGTTTTGATTTTGTTTTTCTTAGTATGCCTGTCCTTTCATTGAAACTGTCCCACAGTTTCACGAACTGGGTTCTCTCTCAGTCGAAGGGAGAAAGGGACCCGAAGCGAGAAAGGGACCCGAAGCACAGAGTTCAAGAACAAAAGGACGGGAAGCCAAGTTGAGTCCCAATCAAGCCTTGCAACTTTACTTTTGGGGTTCAGCTGAAAGACCCTTGTAGGGAGACCCTCACTCAAGTCTCGGGAGGACACACACCCAAGGAATCACGAGATGGTTCTTGATGTAAATCACATGAGGCAGTTTAATTTGTCAGAGCGCTCCAGGCTGACACCACACTTATCTCATGCAGGAGATAGTGGAATCGACCACGAGGCTCTGGGTTTAGGGGTTTATATAGGAAAAAGGTCGGGGGGAGCAAAGGAATCAGTGTGGCTATACATGATTCGCTAGTTCAAATATCAACTAGTATGTGCAGAACAGAGTGGAAAATTCCTAAGGTTGGTGTTAATCTGAGTCAACAGAGCATCTGACCTTAAACCATATTTAAGAGGACCAGATGGCCCACTACTCAGTGTCTGCCCAGACATGTCCTTGCATGCTTTCTCTTCTATATCTTTTTGGCCTGTTAGTTCCCAGAATGTCTTAACAGCTTGCTTATTTTTGTCCAGGCTTATTTGGACATATTCGACCTTGGTCCATTATGTTTTTCTGTAATTTTCTCATTAGCCAACACAAGTCTCAAATTTAACTCTTTCACAGCATTTATAAGTACACAAGAAAGGGAAACGGGGATCTCTAGGTTACAATGACATTTGCATAATATAAACAATGCAGGAGTCAAAAAAGAGAACAGAGTCAAAGGAAAGTCAAGGGACGCCCGGCTGCCTTCAGGGTGTCCCATAGGTCTCCTAGGTCTTCGTGCTGGGAGAGGTTGGAGGTGCGGCCAGTGGTGGGGGCGGAGGTCAACAGGGATGTCCTCAGGCAGTCAGTTTGTTTACATTCAACAATGTCCTCAGCCATTGGACTTGTCAGCCAGGCATACCTTCCTCCTGAATCCTCAAAGGCAGAACTCAGTGTAGTGGGCCTCTGTAAAACAGAGGCATAGCAGGTATGAGCTGACAGTCTCCAGTTGTCGGGAGTTGAGGCAGGAGGGAGGAACCCAACATTTCATAAGCCTTTTAAACGGTTAAAATGAAGCCTCTTAAGGTTAAAGGAGTATAAGATGTCCTATGACATCCTTAATACTAAAATTAGGTGTTTATGCAAATATCTCTGGTTACTTTTTTATATGAAAGTGTGCTTGATTCTTGTAGAAACTGCATCATCACTGCATGTGGTAATTTGCATATGCTCAGCCCAGGAAATGGAACTATTTGGAGGTTTGGCCTTGTGGAAGGAAGTATGTCATTGTGGGTGTGGACTTTAAGGTCTTCCTCCTGGCTGCCTTGAAGCCAGTCTTCTCCTGCCAAACAAGAGGAAGAACTCTTAGCTCCTCATGTGACATGCCTGCCTGGAAGCTGTCAAGATCCTTCTCCTTGAGGACAGTGCACAGAACCTATGAATCTGAAAGGCAGCCCCTATTAAATACTGTCCTTTATAAAAGTTGTCCTGGTTGTCTCCTCACAGCGATAGAAACCCCAGCTAAGACACTACTACTGTGCATTGTCAGTAGTTTACACAGGAAGCAATAAGATTATCCTAAAGTTTCTACAAAATATATCACTCTGTACTCATCAGTCTCAAAAGTAATAAAATAAAAGTGAGTTTAAGCTGCTACTTCCCCTTCTGTGTACCATAGGGTACACAGTTTTCTTCAACTGTTTTCTTACACTTGATATCATCTAGATTCATCAAGGTTACAAACTTAACAAGGATATGTGGGTTATCTGTATTGGTTTAACCTATAGGCTTGCTTTCGAGAAGGTATCTATGTTATGTAAAGTCAAGGAGAAGAATGTGGGCAGCACATTTCAATACGATGAGGTCCTCGACTCATTACATGGAGAAACTATGCTGGGTTCTAGCATCACTTTCTGCTTTTTGAATATAGATGTAATGTGATTAAAGAGTTAATATGACCAGCTGCCTGAAGGACCTGATACTGTGGTTATTGTAGTTTTCTCACCAGAATGCACTCAGTTCTTGGATTGTTCACCAAATAAAACCCTTCCTTCCCTGAGTTGCTTTGTCAGGGTAATTTGTCACAAGAAGTAACTAATATATCTACATGCTTAATGTTTTTTCATAGTAAGTATTAGAATTCACTATTTGTAGTACTCAGTAATTTGTTCAATCTATTATATATGCAAAATAGTTTCAACATTATGAATCTGCCTTTCTAAAATAAATAAAATTAAAAAACAAACTTGCCAATAAGATTTTTGGTTCATTTTTTCTTTTTTTTCTCTTTCTTTCTTTCTTCCTTTCTCTTTCTCTTTCTTTGTTTCTTTCTTTCTCCCTTCTTTTTTCATCTTTGGCTATATACACTTACTATTTCTAGAATCTTATTTAGAAAACCTTTATATTTCCTGGGAATTCTAGTCACAATGAGTGAATTTACTAGACTAAATCTACAAAACAAAAACATTTGCAATTTCTGAAGAAAATAGAAATCCTAAATCAAATCCCTAAAATTAGCTACTAAGAAATGAACAGCTATATGGGTGATTATATCATTCTCAGTAGGCCAAGAGATTACATAAGTTCCTCTCAGCTGATGAAATTTATAATATAAAAAGAAATTGGTTCCTATGTCAAAAGGAATAAACATAGTTGAAAGTGGCTATGGCTAAAAATGTAAATGTAAAGTCATTCCTATAGTTAACAAATGAACACAGGAAATCTGTTGAGGTTATACAAGTTATTAATTTAAATTAATTAAATTCTTAATTTAATTGCCTTATAAATAAAGGATTTGCATGCATTATAAATCTATAACTTCAGAAACTACATTTATAATTTTAAATCAAAATGTTCTATTAATTGGATTTATTTACAAGTTCTACATTTTCCTGATGCCAAGCTAAAGAAAGAGCTGAAACAGCACTAAAAGAACAAGACACCCTGATTGCTAACATCATATGATTTGTTTCATTGAATGTTTGAATGTAGGAGTGAGTTATTTAAACAGCATTATATTAACAAAGTTGAAAAAGAAACCTCAATTGGTTGAATATGTCAAGATTGTTATGTAAGTTTTCATTTTCCACTTACATCCATATATAGAGAACCTCAATGCTGATGTGTTAGACTTTACTGAGGATACATAAAGTACTGTCTCTTCACCAGAGACACCAATGCTAGACCAAAGTAACATTTTCATTACCATCCAATTCAGTGGTCCAATGACTATTGGACTTATTGATGAGCAGATGGTATGGGCTTACATAAGAATGTAGACAACCCTCAAAAGTTGTACCAACTCAAAATGTCACCTCATCGTGGATGAAAGCCTTATGAAAACTGAAACATGGGTTATACTCTCAAGTAGCCTTCCTTCCATTAAACACATAGTTAGCATATTCTAAAATCACTTTTGTCTGGGTACCATCTTGTGAATATTGGCTTGAGCCGCAGAACAGGGGCATTTGTCACTTTGTTTTATTTCATTTTATGGTGTTTTTGTGCAGGTGTGTGTGTATGTGTATGTGTGTGTGTGTGTGTGTGTGTGTATGTGTGTGTATGTGTGTGTATCTGTGTACAAGTTTGTGTGTGACAGAGAAAGAGCTAAGAAAGGAGAGAGGGGAAAGAGTGTGTGTACCTGTGAATTTGAGTATATACACATGTGTTGTGTGTGTGTGTGTTATATGTGTGCACACAATGTCATACATGTTAGAGAATAACATGAATCAATGATCTCCTCTTACCATATGTGTTCATGTTATTGAACTAAAATCTCCAGTGCTGTTTGTAAGCAATTTTACCTTATAAATCTCCTCGCTCAGTTGTTCCACTTTTTTATTTTTGCATCAGTTATGAATAAGAAGCCAGCTGAAAACAAGAAAAACAGATTGCAGCTGGAGGTCACCAAGGCATAGACTGTATATAAAAACACATTCCAATAGAATTCTAAATATGGAGACAAAATTATTTTAAGTTAGAAAGAAGACATGAGTCCATTGGCATCTAGCTCTGTAAGTAACAATTTACCCTGTCTTGTTCTAAGCAAGGTCACCATGAAACTTTATACCAAACCCCTGCATTTCTCAATTTCTATTATCTTATGTATTCAATAAACTCACTAGGCTTTACAGACAGCCACACATGCACATCAAAGAATATAGAAGTAAGTTGGTGATTTGAGGATGTACACATGGCAGGAGTTGCGGTGTAAAGAGAAGGCTGGATTTGCAAAACAAAATATAATCATTAATGAAAGGGAAAAATAATAGCTGATAGAAGAAATGAACATAGTGATAATAGTATACTAGTGGTAATGGTGCTAGCAGGAGAGGGGGCAATGGTATGAAAGTTAGAGATTTTAAGCAAACATATGAAAATTCTCAGAAAAGAACAAAAAAATTATAGAATATAATCTATCATAGAAATTCAGAATGTCACATAATGATTTATCAATAGACAAGACACAAAGAGAAAATAAATCTGAGATGGTTGAAATAATTTTTGACTTACAGATATTTAAGTGAATGAAAGATGATCAAATTTAGGTGCAAAGAAAAAAGCTAAACCAAATATTAAAGAACTATGGGGAAATATCAAACAATATAATGTTGACACGGGGCTCAAAAGAACCAAAAAGAAATAATGAAGAAATATACTTGAAAAGAGTTGAGGAAATAATATTGTTTTTAAACTAATAGTGTTGTTTTATTCCACAGATTAAGTTGTTGAGCCAGACTAATATAAATAATAATGAAATATATCCTATCTCAAATGCAGAAATGACAACACAAAGAAAAGGATACTGGAAGGCATCAAATAAAGGAGTTCACTACATATAGGTGAGTAAAAGAATTACATAAATATTTTAATCAAAAATCATGTAAGCACAGGAGTACAAATAAATATTGAAGTTCTTAAAATTAATTTGAATCTTATGTACAGAGAACCGTGCTTTAAAGTGAAGGAAAAATACCCTCCCAATCCCAGAGAGTCAGAATGTGAGCATCATTTATCCAATGGACCCTCCATAGCAGAAGTGTAAAAATTGCATCAGGCAACGAAAACAAAATATGAAACTATCATCTTCCTTGAGAGAAGGAGTAAGTGCAAACAAAAATATTTTACTTTATTGTAAAACATCTCAAACATTTTCTTAAAGGAACAAAATGACAGATTGTGCATAATTAGTGACTTGGTGTAGCAATGAAGAATTTGAGCAACATGACATAAACTAGACTGCTATTTGATGATGGGTCTATATTAATTAAATGTATATTACATCAGTAGGTAAGCTGATGATTTATACAATATACTTAATATTTTAATTGAGTATATATCATTAATTTACATAAACTTGGGTCCATTAGCACTGACAAAACAAGAAAAGTAAAAAAAAGTAATGTAAACAAATGTAAAACAAAACAAGGTAGATGTGTAAGAAATAAAAATAATGGTAGTTAATAAAACTACATTAAAAGAAATATTAAATGTGGCCACATTATAATTTTAGAAGCATATAGCTTTCCTAATATATGCAAAAGAAAGATCTCATGAAATATTGTTTATAAGAAACTTAGATTAAAAGAGATGCAGAAAAATATGCCATGTTGACACAACACAAAAATTAACTAGAACAGTTACATCAGTTTCAGACAAAGTAGATGCATTTACATAATAAAAATAATTAATTTAATAGGGTTTTGTAACATCAATGCTTGTCTTACATTTTGAAGGTTTATGGTTCCATGATGGAGTCACGGGAGGAGTTGAGTTCACTATCACACCTATGCGTGGCAGCTTCTTGCTCTTTTTACAACAATGAAATGAGCTCCTTGTAATACTGATAGCTCAATGATGATCTAACCAAATTCGCAAAGCCTGAAACCCATCACCTTAGGGTTTGGATTCTGACCTGATAATTTTATGTGGTATAAATACTAAGAGTAAAACAGATTAAGAAGAATGAGATTATTTTGGATAAAGCAAAAATTTCACAAAAGAACACTAAAATTCTCCTGGATAATTAGATATTAACTAAACCTTTACTGATGATGATTCTTGATAAAATCATAATGGCTATTCTTTTCAAACAGGTGACTATAAGATAGTCACCAAGATAATATATATTTCAGCTTATATAATTTCAAGAATAGGGACCATGTAAAACATAGTTTTAAATAAGTATGAAATTAAGATTAAAAACAATAACACAGGAAGGACAGTCAAATTTTGAGATTGGAACCATTGTAAATGGCATCTAGTTTAGAAGAAATCCTCAAGAGAAACTCAATATTATTTCAAGCTAACTGTAATTAAAGTTAAATCTAGCAAAATGTCAGGGCCAATAAAGAAGTATATATTGGAAGCATTATAGCAATTAAGATATATATTACAAAATAGAAAGTATTTACAGTAAATTATCTAAGATTTTCATAGTAATGTAGAAAGCAAAGAAATAATGTAATTCTAAAGACAGAAGAAAGCCATAAAAGTCAAGAAGATATCAATAAAACTTAGCAAAATCAAATAATAAAGTCAAGAATTCTAAAATTTGAAATAGCACACTTACAGATTAAAACTGATAAAATTGTAGCTAGCCTAAATAAGGCAAAAGGAGAGAAGGCACTGATAATAATTTTACATATGATTCAAGGCAAAAGGTTATCAATTACTCTTTCAGAGACCCAGACCATTAACTAATGAAATTGGTATTTCCAGAAAAACATATGATAAACAAGAAACACTATACTAATATCTGTTTAGAACAGAAATGTAAAAACATTTGATAAAGTAATAAAAAAGAAATACAATTATTTGCCTTAAACAAATTTGGTTTATTTTGTGTTACAATTTTTTTCCTGTTCTATTTTTTAAAATTATTGTGTTTCATCAATAACTTAGTCACTGTTCTTTTGCTATGAAGACACATCATTTTCAAGGTAACTTATAACATTTGATTAGAGGCTTGCTTAGTACCAGAAGATTAATTTATTATCATTATAGCAGGGTGTATGGTAGATAGCAAGCAAGCTTTGGAGTAGTACCTGGGAGCAACATCATGATCTGTTGCAGAAAGAGAGAAAGAGACAGAGACAGAGACAGAGAGAGACAGAGACAGAGAGACAGAGAAACAGAGACAGAAACAGACACTATGAGCTTTTGAAATCTTCAAAGCCCAACCCTAATGACATACTTCCTTCAAGTTGGCTACACCTTTTTTTCTATATAATCCTATCAGTCACTCCCTGATGACTAAGCATTCAAATATATTTTAAAAGTGTCTTATGGAGTTTATTCATATTCAAACCAGGATAACAACACAATAAACTAAGCAAAAATATGGGTGAGGGGTATATGTATATTCTTGTGTTTATTTGTTGTAGAAAAACATTTAATAAAATCCACCATGTAAGTGCAGGCTTTCTCAGCCATGCATAAGTTCCTCAAAATAGTGACTCTAAGAATAAATTATATTTATGAGTAAATACATAGGCCATAAACTTGGATCTGTTCCCCAACTAATTCATAGCTTAATTATACCACTAATTTTTTTCTAAATCCTGACATATGGCTGGTTACCTAGTCCTTAGTTTCAGGCTACCATCTTCTCTTTACACCAGACTCAATCTCAGAATTCTTATCTCTCTACCTGATGTCCCACCTTCTATTCCTGTTTCAGCTCATTACCCAATCAGTTTTTTATTAATTGGTAATGTTTTTATACAGTGTACATGAGATTATCTCTACATTTCCCCTTTTTGTTCAATAAAAGGCTTTTTCTCTTAAAATAATAAACTATATTCAATAAAAACAATTAAACTATTGGGTAAGATTTATATTCACAATATACAATCCATATATATTTGACAACCTTGGAGACAGTAGTCTACTATCAATCCTATCTTGGCAATTTTAGAAGTATATACTTAAATTGATTTCTATCATAACATGCATTAGTAACCCAAAACATTTTCTTAGACTTAAACACATTCTCTAAAATCCAAAATAATGTAAACTCTATTGAGAAACTAGAACTATCGAGTCTTCAACCCCATCAGAGAACTGAGAAGAAATAACTATTACCTGAATATGCAGAAAGTGCAGGCAAGCAGCATCCAAATTTATAGATATGACAGAGGACTGAGTGGCAGTCACCTAAGATTTCTCTGTGCCATAGGACCGTCCACAGTTGGCCTTCTGTCTCAGAATATCTTCTGGACTTTTCTGTAAAACAGGAATCACGAAGGACTGCTTGCCCAGGTATGGCAAAGCACAGCAAAAGACTCCCCTGTGTCTGATTTATCCATTTTAGACAGTATTCTGTCAGCCATTGCAGCAAAGGATACATTTCTCAGTGGATATCATTCCACATATGATTCAAACTTCATAACAAGTTTTTTTCATTGCTCATCATCTTCTGTGAAGTAGAATGGGGGTACTGCCAGGAGCAGACCTGTCTCATTCTCATAAAACCCTTTTAATGATAAAACTTTAAATGCTTTTTTCTATGGATATCTATCCATCTATCTATCTATCCATCCATCCATCCATCTATCTATCTATCTATCTATCTATCTATCTATCTATCTATCTATCTATCTATCAATCATCTATAGTATAGCTGAATACTATACAGTATAATAAATGTTGATTGTTTCTAAATATTTGCTCTCTGTTGAACCTTAGAAACATATTTCTGTAATAAACTAGACTACTATCTAACATAACCATAAGTTTGAATGATTAACTATTAAGTTGCATTTCTTAATTATCCTAAACAGGTTGCAATAGCAGCTCTTTTACAGGTCTAGCACATAACATTGCATAAGTAAAATATCTTAAATAAGAGTTGAAAGATATATACATAGTATAGTATAACAAAATACAATTTAATCATACTCTGGATCAATATACAAAGATCTATACCAATGTAAGATTTTTGCCTATTGCAGCTCTATAGTTTAATAGTTGATGCAATAATCTACCCTTTATTCTGTTATTTCTATATGCCCCACTTTTTGTCATCCCTCCCACCTCCTTTTCCCTCTAATACTAGATAGGAGAGAAAAAAAAAGGATAGGAAAGAAAGTAAAAGAGAAAAAGAAAGTCCTGAATCTTACCTCCCTTATTTATTTTCTTCCTATCCAAGACAATAGCAACTTGTATCCACCCCCCTTTTCTTATGGTTTTACTGCTATGAATAGACACCATGACCAAGGCACATATATAAACAACAACATTTAATTGGGGTTGGATTACACATTCAGAGTTTCAGTCCTTTATCATCAAGATGGGAGCATGACAGTGTCCAGAAAAACATGGTCCAGACAGAGCTGAGAGTTCTACATGTTTATCTGGATGTTTCTAGGAGACTTCCAGGCAGCTAGGACAAGGGTCTTAAAAAAGTTCATGACCACAGTGACCCACCTATTCTAACCAGGTTACACCTACTCCAATAAGACTACACCTCCATATAGTACCATTCCCTGGGCTAAGCATATTCAAACTACAAAATTCCATTCTTTGGGCCCCATAGACTTGTTCATACTTTTGAGTCTATGTAGGTTATACATAGTCATACCATAATTAAAATTATACTTAGTCAAACTTTCAGAGTCCCCATATTCTCTAGTAGTAGTCTGCACAATGGTAGAAGTCCAAAAGTCAAAGTCTCTTCTGAGATTGATCTAATGACTTAACTGTAATCCCCAAAGCAAGATAGAAGAACAGCTAGACAAATTCCAAACTCTGCATTTCCATGTCTGATGTCAAAGTCAGATCTCCATTCTTTTTTATCTTTGTTGACTGCAACAAGCTGCATTCATTTGGGCTGGTTCCACTCCCTGTTTCACAGCTTTCCTCACCAGATATCCCACATCTCTGGCATCTTGAAAATCTTGGGATCTCTAAGGCAACTTCATTGTTACAGCTTCCTGTTCCAGTTGTTTGGGATTCACATGATCTTGTGGGCTCCAAAATCTCTGCCCTCTGTAGACCTCTAGGCTCTGGTTGACTCCATTCCACTGCTGCTGCTGTTCTTGGAGATTATCCCATGGTCTTGGCATCTCCAGTACACTGGGATCTTCCACTGCAACTAGATTTTACCAATAGCCTCTCTTCAGGGTACCAAGTCTCCTTCAGTTGTGGGTTATCAAGGGCAATTGAGGCTTGCACCTCTACCAGTTGCCTTCCCTTTCCTCTCACAGTCCCAATGAAGTAATAAAGTGAAAAAAACAAAGTTGTAAAAACAAAGTTCTAGGAATGTAGAAATAAAGTAAAATAAGGGACCCATGTTCCAGCTCCTATAGGCAGCAAGCAGTTTGGAAACAAAGTTTTACAATAGCAAGCAGCAGCTTCAGACACTGAGAAGTTGTGTTTCAGAGATAGCCAGGGACATGTTGTAAAAACTAAGTTCTGGTGGTCAGAATGTTGAGACAGAATGAGTAGGCCATTCTGACTAAGCTAAGTAAGGCCAAAACAAAAATAACGTGGTTGCAATGACTTTAAGGTCCACAAAAACAAGATTAGCAATTTTCTAAAGAACCCCCAAAACCTCCCCGTGGTGAATTTTGAAAAAGACCACAAACTGTCATCCTGACCTTGCTGATGACAATCCCCCTACTGCCTAGATACTCAGCCCCTTCCCAGGGACTTTTCAAGGCCAGGTACAGAGCTGGATAGGGAAGTTGGCTGACTAAGCCAAGAACAGCCCCCTGAGCAAGCCAACCAATGCTTGATGAGATCCTTTGTCCTGTGTTCCATCAACCAAAGTAAGCCAACTAGCCCTGTTGTAGAAATCTGCCCTCTGTAAAGTATCAAAGATATGTGCTTTCTGAATTCGGGGTTGACCCCCCCCATAAAGGTGGGCAACCACACGTATATGGATCAATAAACCTCATGTTATTGCAACAATTTGTTGTCAATCTGTGTTCTCTGGGTTGAGCCAAGTTTACTATACCAAACCTCAGCTCCTCTCCATGAACAAATCATACCTTCAAATCAATACCACCTGGGTGATTCTTATACATTACCAAGTCCAGTTGCCACATGAGGTACAACTTTGGCTATCTCTGGAATACAGCTTCTTTGTACTCTCAGAAAATCACCACTAATATTAAGATCTAGCTAACCAGCATCAATTGTCCCAGTAGTCTCCTCTTCCTCTTGGCTCTAAAGCCAGAGTCAAATGGGTGAAGTTGATGAGTTCTGCTGATTGCTGTGCCTGGTACATGCCCCCCTTGTTCTATTACATTATCACCATCTTTCTGATTTTAATGAATTTATTCTCTGCCTAAACTTGGTTATCCTGGAACTTGCTTTGTAGACTGATTTGAACTCAGAGATCTGCATACCTGTCTCCTAAGTGCTGGCATTAAAGGTATGGTTTAGCATGCCTGGACTTAAGCTTTTCTCTACTTAGAACTTGTTCTGTACCATGCTGGCCTTGAACTCAGAGATCTACTTGCCTCTGTCTCCTGTAACTAAAGGTGTGTACTATCTTGAATGGGACTAAGCTTTTAATGGCCACTATTCCTCAAGATCCAGATCAAAAATCCTGTGTCTTCTAGCCTCAAGATCTAGCTCACAAACATACCCTCCATTTCTGGATGGTACATTCCCTATTAAAAGTTCAAACTATTAAAAGTTCAAACTATTCATTGTTCAACTGTAAATGCAAACACTAAGCTTAGCTAAGTGGGGTCTGGCTCTGAAATCACTACTCCCTTAATCTCTTTATCAACTTGAGCAAAGGATTCAGCTGTATTTCACTCCCTGTTGCTCTTTCAATATTCAAACCATATATTTTATGTTTTTCTGTTCTAAGCTTGCTACTGAAAGAGAAATTGGCAGTTGTCATAGCCTCCAGTTCTCTACCCTCCCAGGTACAGGGAAGGCCCAATTCAAAGAATAATGCAAGGGGACATTGGCAGTTGTCACAGGCCTCCAGTCCTTCACCCCACCAGGTATGAGGATATCCCAGTTCAAAAACAACCACAAGGTGTATGCTCCCAATTGAATCAACTGCACCTGCACTTGTAGCCAATGAATCAACCAGAAAATCAATACCCAATTCTGTTCTTATCTTTTTAAATTTAGAAACACCTCTTGCAATTTGTCCCATTCCCCCATACACTCTTTCCTGATCACTTAACACCAAGGCATGGACATCCCCATACACACAAACACACTTATTTTTTTTTTTTGTTGTTGTTGTTGTTGTTTTCCTTTATAAAACCAAATACAGATACCCTGAGCCTCAGCACTGTTCTCCTACTCTACTGCACAGAGCTCAAACTCACAAATTAACCCTCTTGTGTATTTATCAGATCCTGAGCTCATGGTGGTCTTTTGTAGGGTATTGTGAATCTATTGAACACTATACTTGTTCAAAACGCTCTTCATGGGGCTTAACCAGGGAAAAAAGTCTCTGCTGGGCTTTTTGAGACTTCCTTTGTTAATGCAATTAGTCTAAATCTCTTCACCTTAGCCTCAGGCAGACTCCTTGAACAATGACAAAAAGCAGCCACATTCTTCACCAACCTACCACAAAAACAGTCCTTGTACCACATACTGAATGAAATTCTTCTCCACTGAAATCTCTTGGGCAGGCCTGTACAGCTCAAATCATTTTCTGCAACAAAGTCTTCCATATACCTATTAGGATAGTCCATTAAACCCCACTTAAAGGATTCTACTAGTTTCTAAATTTAAAATTCCAAAATCCACATTCTTCCAAACAAAAGCATAGTCAGGCTTATCACAGCCATATCCCTGTCCCTAGTACCAATTACTGTCATAGGGTTTTACTGATGTGAAGTGGTAACATGACCAAGACAACTCATATGAGAACAATATTTAATTGGGGCTGGCTTTAGGTTCAGAGGTCAGACCATTATCACTGAGGCCGAAGCATGGCAGTGTCCATGCAGGTATGCCGCAGGAAGAGTTGAGAGTTCTACATCTTCACCTGAACATTGCTAGAACATTGACTTCCAGGCAACTAGAATGAGGATCTAAAAGTCTACACTCTCAGTAACACATCTATTTCAACTAGGCCACAACTCCTAACAGTGTCACACCCTGGGCCAAGAATATTCAAACCACCACAGTGACTATCTCTAATACATATGCAGTCTCAGAGTCAATCATCCCTTTAAACATTAAGACAGAAGGCCATGGGAATTCTGAATATGTATCAATATTATCATGTATCAACATGTATATATCTTAATTCTCTAAACTGTATCAAATGAAACATTTAATCTATTAGATGACATGGCTGTAACGTACCTTTATTAAACAAAATTTGTATTTTTAACTCAGCATATAGATGTTCCTCTAGTATTGATCATTGACAATATAAATATAATCTCCATTCTGGCCATGTTGGTTTATTGCTGAAGCTTATTTTGTTTTTTTGTTTGTTTTTTTGTTTTTGTTTTATTTTCTTTTCTGATTTAAAGAATCCTCTTACCTCTTTCCTATGGCCATTAATCTAGTAATCCATTTTCTGGTCTTTTCCTTCTCTATATCTGCTTTACTCTGATCTCCCTTAGAAGAATACATAAAATTGTTATTGTAATTGAAAAAAAATAATTATTTGTTTGCTGATAAGGGAAAGAAAATCATATAGGATCCAGATGTGTATTGTGTTTCTCTCCAGCTTTAAGCTAGAAAATATATATATTTTTTCGTTTTTAATCTCTAATTCTTTCCCTTCTTCAGACACTTTCTCAATATGAATCTATATTCAGTTCCTTTCTGAGCATTGAACATGACTTCAAAGGTCATGAGGCTTGTCTCCAGGCTTGGATTTCTCTGGCATGCTGTCTCTGTGGCTTCTTAGCTTCACATTGCCATTGAACTTGGCACCTAGTGGTAGTGGTTTACTCTGCAAACTCTGGGCCAAGAGCAGGCTGCCTTTGCTGGTCTGGGTTGGGGCTGCTATTGGGCTTCTAACTTTCAGGCTGTAGTATGTCACCACCTGTTTTGGCTCTGGGCCATTGCAGGCTTCTCTGTCATTGATGTGTGAACTAGGTTGTGGTTTCCCCATGTGTGACATAGCTCTCTCTTAAAGGAACTTAGTCTTCTGCCTGACTAGGAAATTGCTTCTGGCTCTGGGATGAGCTTTCCAGTTCTCCACTCTACCTGTTGCTCACAGGCCTCCATTCTCTCTATTGACTAGCTTTTCTGCAAAGCAGTGTTTCTCTTACAGGAGCCATCCATGTGAAATGCATTCAGCTTCAGTTCCCAGTAAAGAAACCTGCTTTGTTTCTAGGGGGTGCTTGCTCTTGCCTTCTACCCAGAACTTTTCAGACTTTAAGCCTGGTTGTTTCTAAGTTTAGATTTTATGCCCAATGGTGGAAGCCATTGGTAACTGTGGGTTTTCCCACATATACATGTACATATTTTCCCATAATAATAACTCTGAGATTTAATTACATTTATAAATTAATGTTTAAGCCATAAGTTTGTTCCCTGACTAGTTCCTAACATAATTATTCCCCTATTCTATTCTAAGTATTGCCATATAGCTGGTTACCTGGTCCTGAATTTAATGTGATTGTTTTCTTCTGTATCCAGGCAAATCTCCCTGTGACTGACTCAATCTCAGAATTCTTCTCTCTCTGTCAGATGTTCCCCCTCAATGTCCTGCCTCAGCACATTAGCCAACCAGCTTATTTTGACAGGTGAATGCTTTTACACAATGCCCAAGAGATTAGCTCAATACCATCATCTGATGATAATAATAAAAAAAAAAAAACTGGAAAAATTATCCAGAAAACCTTCTCATATTTAAAAATAAATCATCACTGAAAAATTTCAAACTTGGACAAAGTACTCTGAAAATAAAATTGGAGGTTTCACAGGAAATTGAGACATATATCCAAGAGATGCTCCATCATCCCACCGGAAGATGTGTTCTGCTTTATTGCTAGCAGCTTTTTTTTTTGTTGTTGTTGTTGTTGTACTCAGAAACTGGAAACAACCTAGGTACTTCCTTCTCACCTGAACAGTGGATGGAGAAAATGTGTTCATTTACACAATGGTTTACTACTCAGCTATTAAAAACAATAGCTTCATGAAATTTGCAGGAAAATTGATGGAACTAGAAAATATCATTCTGAGGTAACTCTGTCCCTAAAGAACATACAAAGGATGTACTTACTTATAAGTACATATTAACCATAAAGTACAGGATACTCATGCTACAATCCACAGATCCATAGAAGCTAAATAACAAAAGAGAGCCCAAGGGAGAATACTGAATCTCACTCAGGAGAAATAAAATTGTCATCAGAAGTGGATAGAGGGAGAGACCTGGGTGGGAGTGGAGACGCTTTAGAAAGGATGTAAATATGACCCGACAGACAGTGGATGGTGCTGTGGCCTTGGTTCCCTTGCCTTCTTTGCTGATTTCATACAGAGAAACACATCAAAATAATACTACTCATGAAATTCTGGTGGCTTCTTGCTGCTTCTGCACTGACTCAGGCTGATTGGCAGAGCATTGCCATTTCTTCTAGATCAAACTGCCATTGCTGATTCATGAACAGTGTTTGCAAATGGATTGAGCTAAAGCTGCTGTTTCACGTAAACTGAACTGCTGCTATCCTGACAATGACGATTCGAATCATCCCAAAGAACTATTTTCTAAACAGGTCCACATCCTTCTTTGCCCTATTAACCTTTCCTTTCCACTGCCTCTGGTGGCTCATGGGGTAGAAGGGAGGTAAAAGTGTTTAAGAGTCCTTGTTAATGTTGGTTTTGATAAATATAAGCCTACATTGATTCTTTTGGAATCCCCTGACAATTAACTTAAAGGGAAGTTTCTTTAATATGGACCATTATCTTGGCCTTTGCTTGCCTTCTAGAACTTGAAGGTAAGTACGTGCTGAAAACATCACACAGGACCAACAGAAAATTTGGAAAAATCAAGTTGTAGTGGACTTAAAAGCTGCTTTTCTAAGGACAATAAACATTTCCAACATTCCAACAAACATTTCTAACATATAAGGGAGAAAAACAGACAGTAGTCTTACTGGTAGGCCTTGTGTTGTCCACAAATTAATTTGGCACAGACCAGTCAATTCTGTACTTTGACCTGTGGTGGATTCCTATAACAAACTCTATCTGCTGATAGAGAGAAGCCACTTTGGTGAGGATTGAGAGCTGTGCCTCTCTGCAGCTCTGAGAATAAGTGTGCGGAATACAGCTAGACATTATACTGCTTTAGTGAAGTGAAAGTTTTATGTTATTTCTAGGATCCATAACTTCACCAGCCAGCAATATCTAGCTAGGTTTACAGGATATGAAGTGAATTCTTTCTTACTGAGTGGGTTTTAAGTCTGATTAGACAGCTGATGGTGATCCTGAACATATGAGTGCCATTGATGGAGCCTTGGGGATAAATTGTCAAGTTTGTCATTGTTGTGTATAGGCTTTACTGCTTCTTGTGGTCTCATCTATTAATTGTATGTCTAAGCACCTACAATACTAATGTCCAGTTTAGAAGTTCCTTCCTGTGCCAATTAAATCAATCCTGCAATTTCTCTTCTATCTTATTCAGGGTATCTGGTCTTATGTCACTATCTTTGAGCCTTTTGGAATTGAGCTTTATGATGAGTGACATATATATATATATATATATATATATATATATA
>NW_022196909.1:23413264-23416980 GCF_008632895.1 Mastomys coucha
TATATATATATATATATATATATATATATTCTTCTACTTGTATCCATTCAGTTTGATCTGCATCGTATGTTGAAGATTCAGGCTTTGATACGTAGACTTAAATCTGAAACTTCAAATGGATTTTCTTGATTGACATGTCAATTTTTATGCCAATAACATGCTGTTTTAATCACTATACTTGTATAGCACCATAAATCTGAGAAGATGATATCAGCAAGAATTTGTATGTTCTGATTCTGGTTTCTTTTATCTACCTTGAGTGTTTGGGTTTTCCATTTAAAGTTGAAATTCGTGTGATTTTTCAGTTTCTGTGAGAATTATATTAGTATCTCAATGGGCATTACAGAGAATCTCTAAATTGACTTTGGTAGAATAGCCATTTTATTAACATTAATCCTATTGATTTATTAGCATGTAAGGTCTGTCTATATTCTGGTGTTTTCTTAAATTTCAGTCTTCTAGCATCTTAAATTTTTTAATATATAAATATTTAACTTATTTGGTTAGAGTTATTCCAAGTTATATTTTAGAGGCTACTGTGACAAGTATTGTTTCTCTGGTTTCTTTCTCAGGCAGTTTGTTTTTAATATGAGTAGGATTTTTTTTGTGTGTGTGTTAATCTTGTGTTCTGCTACTTTGCTGAAAGCTTTTGTTGGTTATAGACATCCCTTGGTGGGATTGTTAGTTATTTTTACATATAGTACTTTCATCTGTAAATAAAGATGCTCTGAGTTCTTCCCTTACAATTCCCATCCCTTTGATCTCCTTCAGTCTTCTGATTACTCTAGCTAAGACTTCAACTACTTTATTAAATACATATGAATAAAGTGGACAATCTTGTCTTGTTCTTAATTTCAATGGAGTTGCTTTGGGTTTCTCTCAATTGAAGACGATGTCAGCTTCCAGTTTGTTGCAGACTGCTTTTATTATGTTGACGTATGTTAAGATGTTGATGTATATTTCTTATATCCTTAGTCTCTCTATTACCTGTTATCATGAAGGGGTGTTAGATTTATTCAAAAGCCTTTTTGAGTGAACACATACTTTTTTTTCTCTTTTCTCTTTTAGTTAGTTTAAATACTTATTAAAGGACCAGGAAGAAGGAGAAATTTTCCCAAGAAAGGAGAAATTTTCCAAGGAGTAGTAAGATTAAATGGGAAAAGGAATAGAAGAATACTATAGGATGAAATAGAGAGAGGAAAACATACACTACGGTTTATTTGAAAAGCCATATGGAAATTTGCTACAGTAAAAGTTTCCAGTGCCAGGATTCGGTTACATTTAGATTTAAGGATTCAAAAGCCCGTATCTGACCAGGTCTCTCTCTGCCTCTCTGCCTCTGTCTCTGTTTGTCTGTTTCAGTCTCTCTTTCTCTGTCTCTGTCTTCTTGCTTCCATGGACCAGGATGCAGGATGTAGCTTTCAGCTACTACACTGGCAAACTTGCTGAATGATGACCTGCTACCAACTGTGATAATGGATTAAACCTCTGAAACTAAGCAAGTACCCACACACAATGCTTCATATTATAAGAATATTATAAGCATTGCCTTTTACACAGTGACTCCTCACAGATAAAGAACACTAGTACTTATCTCATTGAACAAGAAAAATAGTGCTAGTGGCTAACTAGAGACTTCACTCATAGTAACTAGTGTTCAGGAACTGGAGATACTCTATGTGTTATCAGGGCAAATGTAATCATCAACCCAGTTTTAGAGACTTTGTCCTAATATGGTGATTTCCTATAAGATTTGCTGGTGCAATAGTGGCACAAATATTGTGTGTGTAACCAACAACTATATGGTTGGATTTAAGGCTCACTCTCAGAGATGGAAAAAATGCTCGCTGGTGCCAAGAAAATGAGACTTGATAGACAAGGGGGTCTAAGGGTAAAGAAAATACTATTGTTCTGTTAAAGAAACATAGCAATAAGACTATTCTTAATGACAGTCTGCAACCCTCATAATCAGTACCTTGCTCAGGCATCATCAGAGAAGCTTCTTTTTTCACAGAAGATGTGAAGTAACACAGAGACCACCAACTGTACAATGTGCATAGAGTTAGAGATTATGGAGCACTCATTTCTAACTGGTATTTTTTTTTTCGTTAAAAACCAACAAAACAAAACAAAACAAAAAACAAAACAACCTCTCTGCATGCTTACAGACTTAAATAAAAGAGGCTATGGAAACATTATGAGATCCAGAGGTGATGGATAACACTATGGAAAGTGTAACCTCTAGACTCTAAAAGACTGATACACATATGAAGTCATAGATACTGTCGTAACATGCACAGGGCTTGAACAGGTTCAAGGTACATAGGATCACAGTACTGAGATGGGAAACATGATGTGGGCTCCTAACCCTAAAGACGAAGTTTTCTACACATGACACCAACTTGCAAAGAAAAAAATACATTCTCCAGTGGAGTCTTATGGGGTGTACTAACCATATTTTTGGGTAGTCACCATATCCAGGAGTAACTGGTTAATACAAAATAAACTCAATGATATTTTTTTAGACTATTATGTCTCATATTGCTTTATTTGGGAACTATTATTGTTGCTCTAATTTTGCTTATATTTTCGCTTTCCATTTTGTGTTCTGTGAGGCTTATTTTTATGTGTTTCTTTCTTTCTTCTTTCTTTCTTTCTTTAATTTTTTGATTGCTTATTTGTTTATTAAAGAGAGAGTGAAGTAAGGGGTATTTACTTGGGTGGGTATGGTGGTAATGAGATCTGAGAGGAATTGGCAATATGGAATTCATTTGATCAGAATATAGTGTATGATTTTTACTTTCAATATAAAAGCAATTAATAAAGAAAATGTGCACTGCATGCTACTAAAAGGGAGATTTAAACACAAAGCCAGCCACAACCCCTTTGTTCTATAATGGAGTCCTGCTTGCCAGGGCAATGGTGACACAAACTTTTAAAGAGTAACCAACCAATAAGTAACTGATTTGTTGTGAATCACAAGATTCAATTTATACCCTACACTATTTAGATGACCAAAGCCTGAGACTAAATAATCAATCGAGTGGTTACAGATGGGAAGACAGATGGGAGGCATTGGGAGGGGAAGATAGAAGGGAGACCATAACCTAGATATACTATGTGATAAAACAGTCTATTTTTAATAAAAAGAAAAGAGTAAAATTAAAAAATAAAATAATAATAAAAAGTAAAAGAAGTACTCCAAGTACCACATCAGGGAGCTCACAAACATTCTGGCCTCTGTAGATACTGCCATGTACATAGTGTGCACACATACATTCAGGCACACAGATAATATAAACATAAAATAGCCCCATATTCTGACCCACAATTCTGGCAGAGGCCCCCTACTCTAACAGAGGCTAAATTGGGATCTAGAACCTCAGATAAGAGCTCCCACACACGTACCTGCAGACATTTAATACTTTATTGAAGGAGTTCTTAAAAAAATCTCTACCCATACCTACCAAAATAAATAAATAAATAAACAAACAAACAAAGCCAGTGGCTTTAGTGTAGAATTCTATCAGGCATTCAAAGAAGAGCTAATACTAGCAACATCAAATTACTCTACAAAATGGAAACAGACAGAAAACTGAGAAATTAATTTTGTGAGGACAAAGTCATTCTGATAGCTCCCCGGAACTGGGGAGTTCCTTACTCAAGTCTTGGGATGACGCGACCACCCAATGACTCATGAGAGACCGAACTTGCTG
>NW_022196909.1:23417489-23426718 GCF_008632895.1 Mastomys coucha
AAAAAAAAAAAAAAACCCTCAATAAAATACTTTCAAATGGAGTCCAAGAACATATCACACATATATCCTAGAGATGCAGAGGTGACTTTCCTCCATATCCACCATATAAACAAACTATAAGAAAAACAAACATGATTATTTCATTAGATGCCGAACTACCCTTTGACAAAATCTAACACCCCTTCATGATAAAGGTTCTGGAGAGTTCAGTGATACAAGGAAAATGCCTACACATAATAAACATAATAAACAGCAAACCAATAGCTGATGTCAAATTAAATGGAGAGAAAAATCAAAGCACGTGAAATCATGAACAAGACAAGGTTGTCCTTTCTCTCCAATTTTATTCAATAGAGTATTTAAAGTTCTAGCTAGAGAATCTTTATTTAATATGGTACTTGATGTCCTCGTTGAAGCAATAAGACAACTAAACATGATTAAGGATTCAAACTCAAAAGGAAAATTCAATGTTTCACAATTTACAGGTGACAAAACAGTATAAATAAGCAACCCTAAAAGTTAGACCAGGGAACATCTAGAGCTGATAAACCCCTTAAACAAAGTGGAGGATCGAACATTAATTAAAAAGCAAAATCACTAGCTCTACTACTTAAAAATGATTCCATTCATGAGTTTGTGAATTTTGTTCAATAAGTTAGCCCTTGGTTCCCCAAGCAAGGGACAATAAATGTCAAAAGATGGGGAGAGATATCCAAGTTCAGTGTCAAGACCTCAGACCTGACACTACTCCTGTTGATACTTTTTCTTATTAGAATGCACTTTGACAAGCTTTACATAGTAGACAAGTCCAGGAAATAAATTTTGCCTTGCCCTTTATTTCCTCCACATGAGAATACAGTGGTACAAATGAAATTTGTGTTTTGATGTATGAGTGAAGGTGGCCACCGTGTGTTTGATTTTGTCTGGAGGTTTTTTTTTTCTTATTATGTTGTACTGTCTTTTTTCTCTTGCTCTCAGTTGTCTGTTGCATTTATGTCTTCAAGTTTTATTACAGAACTGGGAATTTATCTTAAGCAGAGCCAACCTGTCCTTGAGCTCCATGCAACATTTTTCAGGATTTCAATGAGGTAGACTGCTCCAACTGCTAACTGAACATGCCCCAAATGGTTGTAAAATGAATGAAATAGCCTGCTCTCCTTGGAGTTGGTCAACCTTCCAGTGTTTTGAGTGCCCATCTACAGTGTCCCAATGCCAGCAGGAAGTAGTCAGGTGATTGCATCTCCCCTTTTATTCATTCATTTATTATCAAGAAAAAGGCTAGGATTATGGGGTAGAGAGCTGTGCACAGACAGCCTAGTCCCGGGTTGAGCCCTTGAACCCTGGTGATCTGCCTATGAGGGATGTCAGGTATTCGGCCATGTCCCCTGGGCCCCTGGCTCCTGTCACAGCTGTAGTCTCCAACAGCCCCCCATAGAGAGCTGTGTGGCCATCAGTCATATAGGCAATGCCCAAGCTTTTGGTATTCTGTCTGGACTTTACCCCCACAGTTACCTGGTAATAGCCAGGTGGACCCAGCCCACTATAAAAGGATTTGCTTGCCCCTCATTGCTCTCTTACTCTCTTGTCTCATCTTACTCTTGCTTCCTGCTTGCTCCCTTTCTCTGCCTTCCCTTCCTCCCTCTCTCCACATTGCCATGACCTACCTCTACTTCCCTACTTTCTCCCTCTCTCTGTATTTCTACCATAAATGCCTTAAAACCATGGACTGTCTCTTCTTATTGGAATCCACTGTGCTGGAGCAATGGAGCAGGCCTTTCCCTAACCAGTGGTGTATCTAACCTCCCACAGGGGCTCTCTTTGCTTTCTCAGCCATGGTCTCCACAAACCCAAGCAAGCCAAGGACTCTCGTCCCGATGGTAACCAGTCGGAGCCCTCCTCCTGCCCTTTTCCCTTTGGCCCCGGGCCAGAGCCCAACCTCCGGCCCACACTCTGTTCTCAGCTTTTCCACAGCATTCAGTGGCATCTGTGGTGCCCTAGAGTGAGAACGTGCTAGTCTTGTCCTGCTTATCGCTGTGGCAGGCTGGATGCGGGGAACCTATTTTTGACCCACGTGGGATAGTAATTTCAAAATTTAGGACCTATTTGATATATATTAGAAAATGACCAATGCTCTTAATAGACCTAAAAGATTTATAACTAATTTAAGAATTAATTAATAGTAATAATAGATTAATAATAATTAATTAATAATTAAATCTGGGTATCACTGAATTAATTAATATTGTTGGACCTATTGCTATGTCATCTACAGCTCTAGTTTAATAAATGTATGCTGATTATTATGAGTGTTAATTGTCAAAAAATGTGTTTTGGTAGTTTTTGTGATACAAGAAAAAAATAAACAGTTCTCTTCAGGATAGACTTAATACTTTAGAGGAAGCAATTTTCTTTACGGGAAGCCAAATTCAAAACATTAAGATTTAGCTCTCAGTTCAATGTCACTCATTGTTCAATGGGTCTGTGTTATTCCTTTAGAATACAATGCCTCTGAGGATGAATGGAATATGATTCAATCTCACCTTAGAGGATTACGGGACAATACCCAGGTGTCTATTAACACTGACAATCTGCATTGAGAAATAGTTGAAACTGACAATTCACATGTTGGATCTACTTTCCTTGGATGAAGTGTCTGCTGTCTTTGCTTCTGCAGTACATAAATACCACCTCTTCCTCGTCCCGGACTACTCTTGTTGATTAATGGTGGAATAATTCTAGGCTTATTTCTTCTTGTATTGTTTCTTCTGCTAGTCATCCTTAAGTCGATCCAGTGCATCATAAACTTGCTCACAGTGGATGTTTGCAACTTCTAAATTAAAACAAAAAGGGGGAGATGTCAAGTCCAGCATGGCTGAGTAGGGGGAAGTGTGAAACATTTCCTGTTCCTGGAGCATCACCAGGCCATTGATCCTCACATGCGCTGATGGTTGCTGTTTGCCTGAAGCAGTTGATCATCTGTTTCTTCTATTTTTCTTCCTTTGCTTGCTTGTTTGTTTGTTTGTTTCTCTTTTTTTGGTAATTTTCCTTTTATTCTTTTTTTAATTGGTCATTTTATTTATTTACATTTTAAATGTTGTCCTCCTTCCCAGTTTCTCTCCACAAACTTTTTTTTTTTTATGGTTTTTCGAGACAGGGTTTCTCTGTGTAGCCCTGGCTGTCCTGGAACTCACTGTAGACCAGGCTGGCCACGAACTCAGAAATCCACCTGCCTCTGCCTCCCAAGTGCTGAGATTAAAGGTGTGTGCCACCTCTGCCTGGCTTATCCTATCCCTGTTCCACCAGCTTCTATGAGGGAGCTCCCCCACCCACTTACCTACTTCCACCTCACTGCCCTAGCACCCCTGCTGGGGTGCTGAGCCTCTACAGGACCAAGGACCTTCCCTCCCATTGATGCCATATAAAGCAATCCTCTGGTATATATGCAGCTGGAGTCAAGGGTCCCTCCAGGTGTATTCTTTGTTTGGAGATTTAGTCCCTGGTAGATCTGGGGGTGCATCTGCTTGGTTGATATTGTTGTTCTTCCTGTGTGGTTACAAACCCTTTCTCCTAACTCCTCCATTGCGGGATGGGGGGCACATCTGGGCCATTCTAGTGGCTACCCCCAGTTCCCTATGCCCCACTGCTACACACCTCTGATCAATTTCCTGACCCTCTGTCCTTCCCTACCCGTTCTTCTCTCACACCTAATCCTGCCTGCTTCTTCCCTCCCCTTCCTCTTTCCCTCCCAGGTCCTTCCCTCTCATCCTCCCATGATTATTTTGTTCACTCTTCTAAGTAGGACTGAAGCAGTTCATTCCAATGGCTAGCTGTATGCATCCTCATCTGTATTGGTCACGCTTTGGCAGAGACATTCAGGGGAGAGCTATACCAGGCTCCTGTAAGCAAGCTCTTCTTAGGATCAGCAATAGGGTCTGGGTTAGGAGTATGCAGATGGCATGGATCCCTAGATGGGATGTCTCTGGTTGGCCTTTCCTTCAGTATCTGCTGCACACTTTGTCCCTCCATTTCCTTTAGACAGAAGCAATTCTGGGTTAATATTTTTGAGATGGGTACATGCTCCTATCCTTCAACCAGGGGCTATGTGTAAACCTCTGGATATGGTCTTTACAGGTTCTATATCTCCTTTGTTGGATATTTCAGCTAATGTCATGCTCACTGAGTTCTGAGACCATCTTGCTTCCCTGGAATCTGGGACTTTCTAGTGGTTACCCCAGTTCCCTATCCCTCAGTGCTATATACCTCTGATCAATTTCCTGACCCTCTGTAATCCTCCACCCCCTCTCCTATCACACCTGATCCTGGCCCCCTCTTCCCTTTCCTTCCTCTTTCCTTCCCAGGTCTCTCCTTCTCTCTTCCTCCCATGATTATTTTGTTCTCTCTTCTAAGTAGGACTGAACCATCCATACTTTGTCAGGATCAGATAAACCATCTAAACAGCCCCACAACTGCTAAAGAAATAGAAATAGTCATTAAAAATCTAACCAAAAAAATAAGTTCAAGACAAGATGGTTTTAGTACAGAATTCTATCAGACCTTCAAAGAAGACCTAACACCAATACTTTTCAAACTATTCCACAAAATGGAAACAGAAAGAACACTTCCTAATCTATACTATGAAGCCACAGTTATGCTGATACCTTAACCAAACAAAGACCCAACAAAGAAAGAGAACTTCACACCAATTTCCCTTATGAATGTTGATGCAAAATTACTCAATGAAATTCTCGCAAACTGAATCCAAGAACACATCAAAAATCATTCAACATGATCAAGTAGGCTTTATCTCAGGGATGCAAGGATGGTTCAATATATGGAAATACATCAACGTAATCCACTATGTAAACAAATAGAAAAAAAACATAGATGCTAAAAAGCATTTAACAATATATAACTCCTCTTTATGTTAAAAGTCTTAGAATAAGTAGGAATTCAAGACCCATGCCTAAACATAATAGAAACAATACACAGCAAACCAATAGTCAATGTCAAACTAAATGGAGAGAAACTTGAAACAATCGCACTAAAATCAGGTACTACACATAGCTGCCCACTCAAAGTTCTAGATAGAACAATTAGACAACAAAAGAAGGTAGAAGGGATACAAATCGAAAAGGAAGAAGTTGAGATATCACTATTTGTGGATGATATGATAATATACTTAAGTGACCCCCAAAATTTCACCAGAGAACACCTACAGCTGATAAACAACTTCAGCAAAGTGCTTGAATATAAATTTAACTCAAAAAAATCAATAGCCCTCCTTTATTCAAAGGATAAGTGGACTGAGAAAGAAATTAAGGACACAACACCATTCACAATGGTAACAAATAATATAAAATATCTGGCTTTTTTTTTTCTGTCTCTTTTTCTGGGGTATGTACTTGTCCCATTACTTAGAGCTCCTTACTCTATAATAAATGAAACTGATACGGTTCTCAAGGAGGATGATACTCCTAAGATTTTGGGGGAATGAGGAATAAGCCTTCTGAATGGCCTTTAGGGCCATGGGAAAAGATTTAAACAATATAACCACAGAGGCCATAAAAACCTATATGGCCCTTTGAAGAAATTGCCCATTGCCAGACTTGAGTTTGAACTTGAAATTATATGAGGGGAAACATGCGCTATTCTGTCCAATAGCTGCTAAATTAATTAGCTAGGGGAACTTGGGGACATCAAGGATAGAGAGTTAAAGTCGTCTCAAGAAGAAAAGGCATAGATAGGAAAAGGAGGATGCATCTGAAAAGTAGGCAAATTATGGATGGGCTAATCATACAGGAGGAAGGTGTGGCCTCCGGCTCCTCTGCTCTGTTGCTGTTTCCATAAGGCCTGGGTGTGAAACGCTGGTGGCAGCTCCTGAGATCAAAGACTGACAATCAGCTCTCTTCAGTCTGAACTGCGTTTGAAGTCCTTGATGAATAAACAGACTGCCAGTGTCCCTTCGTCTGGTCTCACCTTGATGTTAAAAGCTTTTCGGACTTTCTTTTCAAGATCCTCCTCCGGTCAGGTGTTTATGGTTACATTGGATTACCTCGTGTTTATGTTAAGAAGGGCTGCTTTCGGTTTCCCCTGGGACTTGTTCCTGACCCTGGTTATTTAAACTGAGTTATCCTAAGTAAAGACACAAATCTTGATACAGCTACCTGGTGTCCCTGTCTTCTCTCTCTCTCTTGCCCGCTTGTATTCACAGGTACTCAATAATCTCCAGTCTGAGAGCACCCAACGGAGTGAGGGTCCGTTGGATGGACTCTTACAGGAAGGCTTACATATGATCTAGAAACATAGTATTATAAGGAGAATACAGTTTAATGGAAAAGGAAAGGGATAGTAAGTTAATACTTATGGAGAAGTTGTCAGTTTTGGACATGAGGGCATAAAATTGTTAGGATAAGGAAACAAAGTTTAGAGAATTAAAAGATGATGTACAAGCATATAAAAAAGTTAGTACTTTATTCTCCTAGCTACTTGAAGGATTGGAGTTAATGCCTCAAGAGATATTAGAGAAAGCCAATTACATAAAATTTTAAAGCTTGTATGAAGTTATATTAACCTCAGTAGTCTGAACCCTTTCTGTTCTCACATGAAAACATCTACTGTAACAACTACTGCCCTCTGTATAAGGAAATAATAAAAGCTGTGCCCAGCTACAAGGCAAGAGCAAGATGTGCACAGATTACAATGAAATGTGCTATTGCCTTGTGTTTAACTTCTCTTTCCAGAGAGTGGAGGTTGGCACTAATGATCCAGGATTTTAAAAAGGTATGTAAGTTAAAGAATTTCTAAAAGAAAATATTAATAATGGTTAAAGCCTTGATGATGTAGCTTTTATAAATGAAAGACTGGTTTCAGTCTGTGTGGTAAAAATGAAAAAGGCAGAATGAAGAATGGGGAAGGAAGAATAAGAAGTAAGAATTTGAAGAAGAAAAATTGATGAGAATGATTGAGCAATGAGCTAGCACATGAACTAACAGTGTGAATCCACTACTGCCTCCAAGTTATTATTGATGAATTGGTGCCATTCCCAATTATTTCCAACTGTTTCCAATTATTTAGAAATTAGCATGGTTAAACACACTGATAATCCTGTCCATTTTAAGGAACTATCAATAAAATTGTCCTTGCCTGATAGGCAAGTGAAGAATAAGAACAATCTTGATCAATTAGCTGTTTCAAGTTTGAAAGGTTTTAACATATAATTGAATGTTAAAAAACCCTTCATTATTTAGTAGCTAGAGGGTTAAAAGTACTATTATACAAGAATGTATACTACAATGTTCATAAAGCATGTCACTTTTACTATGTTTACTGACTGTGCTGTATTGTGAAGGAATTAAAGTTTAGTAATTATTTAGTTCAGTACAATTTAGCTTCTGCAGAAAAAATGTTGGTTTATTGTACTTAATAAAGTCTATTCCATTAGATTCTATGATAGCATTTTCACATAAGACATACGAAATCCATCCCTCCCTCAGGTTCTAAAACCAATTTGCATGTAGATGACACAACTTTATATTGTCTTTAGCATAATTTAGTTTGCATTTCTACAAAGCATGAAATGAGCATTTATCCCTCATGGTAAATACAAAACAGTGAGTAGGTGCTTGTCTTCTGACAGGACAAAACACAATTTGAAGAACAATATTGGTCAAATCTCTTTAGGGATTAGACTTGGACTAATGAATAATTTGGTGATATTACAGTTGTTATTTTTAAATTTCTATTTGATTAAGGATTTATAGTATAGTTTTGTCTGTATTTGTGGGAATATAAATGTTATGTTTAGTTCCACATTCTTGCAATTATGAAAAAATCCCAATATACATGCTGTTTATCTTACTGTACATAGTTAACTTTTCAATTCAAGAAATTCACACAATTATTAATTAAAGGCATATTGTGCATAATTATTGAATCTGTGAATTCATAGTAAAATCAGTTATTCAATATTAATCATAATCTGAAAATAAATATACTAATTCTATGTATATGTAAATATAACAATAAAGGGATTAATATCATGATATTTATGCAACATAGATTGTTTTACTGTATCTATAAGGACCTCTCTCAAGATTCTAATCTCTTAAGTGTTATCAACTTAATTTCTCATGGTTTTATGTGGCATAATGTAGAACCCCTTTTAAATGATTTATTCAAATTGTAATTCAGAATTAAATTTCCCACAATAATTTGTATTTAATTGTGGAAAGATTTTTGAAGAAAAAAAATAAACATGATAATAGGATAAAAGCAAGGCTTAACTAGGCCTGTAGGGAGCCAGAAATATTTAGTCATTTCAGAGCATCATATCCTAAATTAAAATGTTTTTCCATCTAGGGAGAGTTTTGCTGGAAACTTTGGGTCTTTGCCATAAGGAAACATGTTGTCTCCAAATAAAGATACTTGGATGTCTTTCTTTCCTATTTGTATGATTTTTGTTCACCTCTCTTGTCGTGTTGCCCTAGCTAAGACTGTAAGCACTGTATTAAATAGGAGAAGAGACAGTGGATGGCATCGTCTTGTTCTTATCTTACTAGGAATGTGTTGATTTGCTTTTGCTTTTTTTTCCTTCAATTTCCTTTACTTACAGGATTGCTGTACAGCCTACACCAAGCAGACTGGCCTGTTCTCCCTCCACCCTTACACCGTCCATGTCTTTGATAATTAAGAGGTGAGGGGTTTTGTCAACTGCCTTTAATGTTTCCATGGAGTTTGAGATGATCAAGTGGTTGTTGTTCTTGAGTCAACTCATGATTTAAGTCTGCTGATCCATCCGTTGACTAGGTAATGAAGCCAACTTGATCACGATGAATGATTTTTCTAATGTTCTTGAGTTCAGATTGCAAGTATTTTGTGGAAAAATATGGATTCTACATTTTGTATAGCAGTTTCCTCTAAGATTGAAACATTCTATATTCCATACAGCAAGAAATTTTGTTTAGACAGAAAGCAAACAAATCAAAATAGGTTCAGTAATACCTGAAACTAACCAAATTTGCTAGGCCTATCCATCAGCAACAGTATACAAACAGTAAAGACAGCTCAAGGAGAGTAACTCTCCAATGAACAAAATGACCTCATAAACATGCATACTTATGTTCATGAATCACAGATGTTGTCAGCTTCTTCTCAAAATTACTAGTGAAGCTCCTAAGAATAGTACAGTTGGCATAGAACAAAGGCCTGACTCTTTTTTTTTTTTTTTTTT
>NW_022196909.1:23428500-23452363 GCF_008632895.1 Mastomys coucha
GGGTGGTTTCAGCTCCTTTGTCAAAGATTAAGTGACCATAGGTGCGTGGGTTCATTTCTGGGTCTTAACAGTTGGGGAACTTTGCTATCAAAGGAGCAATCCTTATGACCAGATGACTTTCTGCCTGTCTTTGGAAACTGGACCTGAAAAAAATGGTGACTGGCCTTGCCTTCCTTTATGTGAAGAGTGACTTTTCATTGAGCTCTCCACAAGGATCCTTAACTCAGACACATGTCCCACTCTGGCCTCCCACCTGCATGATAATTAAGTGCTGTACTATAAGCAGTCACTCTTCCTTCTCTATTGATAGCATGAGAAATTAGCTCTTTCTACCTGTACCCTTAAAAAGCCCTTATGAACTTTATCCCTGAAACAATAAAGGAGACTCTTTTCATTACATTAGTTTCCAAATGCCATTCTGTCCATACTCACAGCTGTCTAAACCATCTCTGCCTCTGCTCCCTTCATACTGGTGGCTTACAGGCTTACAGGAGAAAGTGGGGGCCATAGATGGTACCTGAAGAGGGACCCCTGGAACTTCAGACTTTGTGAGTATCCCCTCAAAGGGTAGTGAAGGTTTTTCCTGACCATTCCACACTTGGGAAATTGTCATATCTTTCCTTTCTTTGCTTTACTATTGGCTTGAGCCTTTGAGTTGGATCTGGGTATGGTTGCGCCTTTGAGTTGCATCTGGGTGTGGTTTGTAGAATAACTGAAGCCCTTTGCTTGGGCTATTCCTGGGTCCCCTTATTGGGTGATGGGTCCACTACCCTCTTCCTGTACCCTGACAGCCTGCCAGGGCCTAGGCAATAACGTTTTACCCTCTCATTAAAAACAAAAACAAGACTGATCATGCAACTGCCTTTTAAAATGTTTTAGGTCAGCTGCCAGTTTCTTAATTCTGCAAAAAGGCTCATGGATGTTAGGACATGTTAATCCCCTGGGGCAGAATTGTCTTAGGAATGTTGAGCATCTCTGGGACCACTCTTTCTCTTTTCCATCCTCAGGGACACATCGTCACTTAAAACATTCCCCCAGAGTAAAAGAATACGAGCCTTATTCAATCCCCCCATAATAAAACTCTCTGCCCCCGTCCACCACAGACCAACATGCCACTCCCTCTGCTTCCTTAAGGCTGAATTCTACTGTTGATAACCTAATAAGCTACAATACAATTTGTGATAACAACTCCACCAGCCAAGGTCCTTGCCATTTTCCCCAACTTACTAACACAATCCTGCCCTGACATTATCTTACATGTGCATTACCACACTTTTCTTTTGGATTTCATTTTGCAGATTTTTACAAAGTATGATGTCAGATTGATAAAGACAAATGAAATTATTTAGTATATTCTAGACTATTGAAGGAAACCATGAGACAGATTTTAATGGAAGTATTTAAGTTGTCTGAAAACAAAAGAGAAGGCAGGAGACTGGGATAGTGAAGAGAAGAGAACAGAAGGGAAAAATAGCTTGTCTAAAGTAAAAACATCTGGATAAACCAGAGGAACAGATATAGGAAAAGCCTGACCCGAGGGTATGTAGAAAGTTGTGGAAGCCAGAGGAGAAAAGAACTGTATTTGCTTTTGCTTCTTAGGCCTGCAAATCCTAAAATTGAAAAGGAGCGGTGTAATGTGATAGAAATTTGACCATATTAAGTTAATTGTGGTCAGTTTACTTCAGTTAAAAAAATGCTAGTGATTCTTCATTGCAAAATGTTTGTGTTACAATGATTACTTCAAATGATCAACTACCTGTATTTCATGGTGAATAATTAGATAGAAAAAACTGTAAAATTTAAAGAAAAGGTGTAATGTTTATAGTTTATGTAAGGTTCAAGGATAGAAAAATTTCTAAGAAAGCATTTGTGTGTCTAAAATAGTGTTTGAGGATTGAGGAAGATTTTTTAAGGTTGGTAAATGAGAGTCATGAAGGTTAGAGGATGCAAAATGGTGATTGGAAAGTGATTTAAGGTATAGGAAAGGAATGAAAAAATGCTTCATATTTCTTCCCCTCACTAAGCAACCGTTGTATTGAGACTTCAAAGTTAAGAGCTTTAACATTAAACAATGGCAATACAAACATATCTGAAATTTATCTTGGCAAAAAACTTTAAAAGATTCTTATAAACTTAGACGAATCCACTTGGATTCACCCCTCACAGATCAAATGTACTCCAGGTAAGTATTTTCAATTAAGTCTGTTTCTCTCCCTACCTTCCTGCTCTTGATGTTAACGTATATGCCCCTTTCCCAGGTACTGGAATCCCCATCCAAGCCAAGACCATTGGCCTACAAATTTCAAATATATGGCAAAGAAAATATTTTCCCATATATGTATATATACATATATATGTACCCAGAGTCCTGCCAAGTCCAGATATTTAATCAAAACTTGCATCAAGGACAGTTCTAAAGCAGTTGCCCATAAGGTTTTCTGCCCAGTCTCACAGATGGCTTCAAGTGGGCCTCAATGCTTTTGCCCAGTGACATCCATTCTCCAAAAATGCCACACCTACTTCAAGAATGCTACACTTCCCAATAGTTCCAGTCTCTATGAGCTGATGGGGCCATTTTCATTCGAACTACCACAATTACAAAAGTCTCCTCATAATTGGTTTTTGGAACACTGAGATATCAATATGAAACAAAGTGTTTTCCTTTTTTCCCCACATTTTACAGTTGTGTGTATCTTTTAATTGCCATCTATTGCATAAAGAAGTTCAGAAAATCTTCTTTTAAAAACATTTAGCAATGGATGAAATCTGGTCAAAATGCAGAGAATGAGTGAGTGTGGAATAGTCACTTTAAACAGAACAATATAATATCTTCCAAGGCCCAGGGAGCATCATGAAACATGTGTCAGAAGTACCTTAAGAGTAAATGGTGCAGCCACTTTAGTCATGAATTCACTTCAGCTGTAGTCACCTGCACATGACATAGTCACTATAGCAGTGAATTCACGGCTGCTATGGTTACCTGCACAAGATATTCAGAGGCAGTCACCTTATCAATTATTTATGATTATCTTTGCTTGAAAAACACTGTTACACAATGGCTAGCTTCCACAGAATATAGTTTATACAGCCTTAGTTGCTGTTAACTTTTCACCTTCTTACCCTTATGCCTCAACCTTCGGAGCTACCAAACCCTTTTCATTCCAGTTTTTTCCATCTGTATTTTCATATCACATTTATTCTGCTATCCCTTCAATAAAGCCTCCTCCCTTCCCTGGTGTCTTCCTTTTCTTCTAATGGACCGATTTTTGTTTCTCTAAATTTGACTGACTCTTACATTTAATATACCAGTTTAAAGTTTTGGAGCTGGGAACTTGGTCTTCTGGTGTCTTTTATTGATGCTATTCATTTCACCTACCCATCCAGTATTAGGTATAAATACAAAACCAAGATAAACAAACACACACACACAAATCTACTGTTGTGTGAGATAATTTTCCTGGGAAACACAACACACACAGCTCTGTTTACCCAGGTAGAAATTTAGAACAGACCGAAGTGCAGGTATCACTAAAGTACAAATGGTTGAACCAGTATGGATTTGTGTGTGTGTGTGTGTGTGTGTGTGTTATTAACAGTAATATAAGCAAAGGGTTACTTATAGGAGCAAAAATGACTCAAAGCCACATGCACCACCAAATCCCACAGTAGCATGAGTTATAGCCAATGTAATTTGCCCATCATTCAGTTAGTAAACTCCTTTGCCTGGTAAAATAAACAGGCATAATTGAACTCAATTTGATAACAACAAAGACACCAAAGTAGAAAAGAACTTTTCAGAAAAGTGATTTCAATAGGAGAGATGGAAAATTGAGAAACAGTAATGTGTAAAGATATAAATAGAATTTGCTATATACACTGGAAACTGGGAGAGAACTAACAAAAAACCAAAAATGTATTATAAAATGGCTATATATGGAACATATTTCAAAATAATTTATTATATATACAAGCTTAGTTAACAATATTTTACCCATAATTTATAATCTAAACAAACTTTAGAAAATCTAGTACTAGTATCTTCAAGTAATTGTTTTCTTTCTTTCTTTCTTTTTAAACTCCAGATTTTATTATCCTCCTGGTCCACCCTCCAACTGTTCCACATCCCATACCTCCACCCCACATCCCTATCTCCATGAACACGTCATCACCACAGACCCCTCCAGACCTCTAATCTCCCTAGGGCCTCCAGTCTCTTGAGGGTGAGCTGCATCCAAAGAGGGCTAATATCCGAAATATATTAAAAAAACTGAAGAAGCTAACCACCAAAAAAGCAAACCACCCAATCAAACAATGGGGTATAGAACTAAACCAAGAAATCACAACAGAGGAATCTTGAATGACTGAGAAGCACCTAAAGAAATACTTGATATCCTTAGTGATCAGGGAAATGCAAATCAAAATGACCCTGAGATTCCACCTTACCCCAGTCAGAATGGCTAAGATCAAAAACACAGGATGGATGTGGAGAAAAGGCAACACTCCTTCATTGCTGGTGGGATTGCAAGCTGGTACAACCACTCTGGAAATTAATCTGGAGGTTCCTCAGAAAATTGGAAATATATCTACCTAAAGAACCAGCAATATCACTCTTGGGAATATACCCAAAATATTCCCCACCTTGTGAGAGCCAGAATCTGGAAACAACACATATGTCCTAAGACAGAAGAATGGATACAGAAAATGTGGTTCATTTACACAATGGAATACTACTCAGCTAAGAATGAGGACATCCTGAGTTTTGCAGGTAAATGGATGGACCTAGAAAATATCATCCTGTGTGAAGTAACTCAGACCCAAAAGGACATGCATGGTATGTATTCACTAATAAGTGGACATTAGCAAAACAAAACAAAAACAAAAACACAGGAAGCTGAACGGCCCAGGTGAAGATGCCTCAGTCCCACTTGGGAAGGAGAATTAAGCAACCACAAGGGGGTGGGAGGGATCTCAGAGGAAAAGGAGATGGGGGTGGGCTGGGTAGTGAGGGGAACATGGTCTTGGAATTGTGTGGGAGAAAAGGACTGAAATCCCTGAGGATCAGCAGAAAGAAGTAATTGTTTTCTATTAATCTCTCTCTCTCTCTTTCTCTCTCTCTCTCCCTCCCTCTCTCCCTCTCTCTCTCTCTCTCTCTCTCTCTCTCTCTCTCTCTCTCTCTCTCTCTCTCTCTCGTTTGAGATGGGAGATTTACTCAGCTAGACCTGTCTGCTTTAGTGCTTATTCTATTATCCTGGCTGTGCTTGCATTCACAGCATCTTTTTAACACACGTTGTAGTCCCTGGTGACAAGCATGCACCATCATGCTTGAATTTCTACTGCTGTTTTATATTATCGAACAACATGATAAAAAATGAATGTAATACGTATTTAGGGTATTCCACTAAACTAGAATGAATCTCATGACTATCCTCTACTTGCAACTAATATAGCTATGGAAATCATGAACTGAAATTGAAGTAGTGACAAGAGGAGGCTATTGCAGTGAAATAACTTTTGGCATATTTATATTTCTTTCATCTACTTGTAGTTTTATCATGTACAACCTAAAATTACATATATATTAGGTTGTAAATGCTTAATTACATCATTAATTTGTTTTAACATTTACTAGAAATCATGGTTATTTAAGAATTATTTCAAGGCATAGCTTCATAAAATGTTGAAAAAAATATCATATTAATATATGGAATATATTATTTGAACTGGTCCCATGCTATTTGTTCTAGGATTGATGTCCATGTGTGCGTTTACATGGGTTCGTTCATGAAACATTAAGAAGAAAGCAAAACATTACATTCTAAATACAATGACTAAAATAAAGTGAAAGTCTCTTCAAGTGTACCAATCATGATTCATGTAAAGAACAATTTGGTATTTCTGAATTTCATCTGAATAAAAAAGTGACTATCTATCTATCTATCTATCTATCTATCTATCTATCTATCTATCTATCTATCTATCTTTCTATCTATCTATCATCTACCCCTTCAGCTCAGCCTTTGGACTCTGGCGGTTTCGCTTGAGGCTGTTACCTGGGGAGCCAAGACAAAGCCCTCTGCTGAGTGTCAGATCATCTCTGAAGAAAGCTGCCTGGGAAGTTCACTCAGAGATGTGACAAAGCCCAATGCCTGAAGATATCCACAGACATCCAAGCCACTGGTGACCTCCTGACTCCTTCCTCAGTGTTTATGTTATGCAAATATCATTGTAACCTAGAGATTCAGTTTCGGTTTCTCCTGTACACATAAAAATGCTGAATACCCTAAGTAAAATACGAAGCCTTGATTGGGCGCAACTTGGCTTTGTGGTCCTCTTATTCTCGAACCCTATTTTTCAGGTCCTTTAGTCCTTCACCTGAGGGAACCCAAGTTCAAGAAACTGCGGGACAGTTTCATCTATCATTATGCAAGTAAATATCAGAAATGATATCCATATACCAAAAACAGTCCCACGTGGACAATCTTTTATGGGCCTTGAGGACTCACCTAGGGCTATTGGTGCCATTCCATGGGATATATCAATCAAAACTTGCCTACAAAAGAATAATGAGAGCTATTGTTATTATAAAACATAATAGGAAGGCAAATACAAAGAGTAATTAGGAAGGCAAATACAAAGAAGCTTACTGTAATAAACACTCATAAATGTATTACAGAGTATGAAAGAAATATTTTATGAACTCTCATGGCATACTCATGTAAAATCATATCCTTTAGAAGTAAAAATCAGGAAATATTCTCATTAAATAGGTTTCTAAAAAATAGTGTAGTTTATATTTACAAATAAAAGTAGTTAATTTATTGAGTATAATGTGACATATACCTTTGTGATGCATATTCATATAATTTGTGGAGTGATAAAAATCAAGGTAGTTCCTATATTCACTACTAATTTACTGTATTTATAAACAGATATCATATAAAATCTAACTCAGTAACAATTTGAAAAAATAGAATGTATAGTTATTAAATGTGGTTTTAATTATCTTTAAACAAGTATTAATATTATAATTAGAGAGGGAAACTATTACTAATTAACAGAACACAATATTGTGTGTTTTCTAACATATAAATCTAATTTGAAATATAAAAAAAATAATGTCAAAATAAAAGATGAATCTTCTACTCACCTAAACTCTCAAAGCAAATCCAATATTCATCACATTGATACTCACAACCTCTCTTAGGTCTGGCCATTTGGTAGACCAGTACAAATTGTATTCATTTTCTTCTTTTTTAAACTTTACTATTTGACCAAAACATTTCTACTGCACTTCATTATAAAATTTGTATTTAGAAAAAGTTATTTAAATTCGAAAAACATCACTGTCTATAACACTATGTCAGAACTTAGAAATAATTTAAGGATTATTTTCTTTATTAGTTGTAGGAAATCATTAAAATCTAAATCATGAGGACAAGCATGCTCTTTTTAAAGATTCCTAATTACTTGAATAGAGTGATTAAATGATATTATTTTTTTCTTATGAATTGCAGATGTTAATCAAGTAAGGGAGAAATATAGTAAAGATAATATGTTTTTTTCACCATAAGAAACTAAATTCATAACTATCAAAACAACTGGAATTGCCATGCAATACTGCACCTAATTGAAGTAGCATACCACAAAAATAAATAGCAATTTAATAATATATTTTCATTTATGAAATTATGTCTATTATAAACCAAAAGTATAATAGCATATATTATCTAAAGACTCATTAAAGTGATTCATATGTCAATAACCATATAAAAATATGATTATCTATCTAAAAGTATATAATGTTTCTATTAAATTACAAGAATCATTTGAGAGACATTTGTTATTGCATTTTAATTTTGAGAAACACTTATAATCAAATTCAATTAATCTTATAAGCAATTAACAAACACATAATATGTACTGTCTCATGCATTAGGTACTAGAGGAATAAAGAAGAAAAACCCTGCAAAATCAAGGCATGGGTAACATTCTAGGTGGCCTTGTAAGAAATGATTGCTGTACCATATTCAATAGTAAAATTGAACTCAATTTATCAATTGTGGAGTACTTTCATGATTTTGTAAATGCAGTTTTAAGATATATTGTGTTTTAAATTGAGTGGTTAATTCAATTTATAATAAACAGTACATAATAATATATTACATTATCGTAAGATAATAATATATAAAATTAACTATGTTAATAGTAACAGGAAAATAAAACATTGTAAGGGAAGAACTAATAAGTCTTGAGCAAGACAAATACAGAAGATATATTCAAGAAGTAGGATTTCTTACCTCAATTTTGTTGATAAATTTTACTTTTATTATTTGCCTTTTCTGTTGGGTAGGATAAGAATTGGTTTCAAGTACTTGTGGTTGACATTAAACTTCTTGTATTGATAATAATGAACTTGAAATTCTGGTCATCCTGCCTCTACTTTCTGAATGCTGGGATTACAGATATATGACACCATGCCAGGTTTATATGGTGCAGTAGATTAAAGCCAGAGACTCTACGTGATAGGCAAACAGTCTTCCAAATATGTTGCATCTAGTCCAATATTTGTTTTCTTACCAGCAAAATTGCAGTTTTGTGTATGAACACTCTTATAATTATAAAAGTGGTAACCTAGAGTTGTAAATAAGATGAAAATAAGGTACAAACTACCCAAAGATACTTAGGAAGACTGAAAAGGGGGGGGCAGGAAGAAGAAAGTTATATGATGGTGTTGAAGTATTTGATAGAAATATCTGTATTTAAAACTATTATTTACAAATTACTTGTCCATAGTGGTCTGGGTTAGCAAGTCCTTTGGGTATATGTCCAAGAGTGCTAATACTGACTCATGTAGCTCCATTTCATGATTTTTGAGGTTCAATATTATTTGCATACCCATAGATCAGTGCCTTAGTCCTAAGAAGCCCAGGCTTAAGGAACATCTCAGAAAAGGGTATCAAAAGAATATGAGAGCATGTATGACAGAATGCCTTCTTCAAGGCATGCCATTGCTTTGATTGAGATCTGAAAACATGTAACCCTGATGATCAGGAAAAGATGGTATATCAAAATTCTGTCATAAATGTTTGGAAAGGGATTCTTGAAGCTACCACAACTTATGGGGAGGGACTCGTTCTTTAGTGATATCACCACTGGTATGTTGCCCAACTGTCTATAAATATTCCTTCAATACTCAAATCTTCCCTAAATAAAATTCAGCAGGTTACAAAGAAGTGAAAGAGGAAAAAAATTAAGCAAAACAAGGAAACAGAGAACAGAAAGAAAAAAGGAAGGAAGGAAGAGGAAGGAAGGAAAAAAAGAAAAACATGATAATGGAAAAGAGACTATCTCGTAATAGCAAGATCAGTGTAAGTTAGGGGAGACAGAATATATTTTAGAAGGTAAATAGAATCAAGACATATTATATGTATTTATTTATGCATGTATGACAATATTATAGTGAATTTATTATTATATATAATTATCATATGATAACAAAAATAAAAATAAGTAATGAGAACAAATCCCAGAGTGTTGAGAAAAAAAAAAAGAACACTCACATGTTAGTGGTAAAAGTATTAATTATGTTGCCACTGTAGATGTCAGTGTACAGGATCCTAAAACAATAAAAATGGAACTACCATCTGACCCAGCCATATAACTATTGTGCAAACTTTCCAGTGATGGTATATCTGATTACAGAGACATCTGCACATACATATTTATGGCTGGGCCTTTCATAGTAGCAAAGATATGCATTAAGCCTAGACAATTATTAACACTATGTGGATGGTGGAAATAGTTTCTATACATGATGGAATCTTATTCCATTGTAACAAAAATATAAATATTAAAATTTTGTAGAAAATCAATAAAACTAGAAAATATTATGTAAAAAAAGATACTCAGGCTATGTATAACAAAATATCTGTTCTAGTCTCACAGGTTGATTCTAGTTTCTAAAATATTAAATCTGCATTTCTAGGTGGAAATAAAGTCAAGAAAAAGCCATGAATGTAAACAGGTGTCCACAAGATTTTTGGGAGGAGAAAAGTGGTGAAGATTAGAACAAACTGCAATATAGAAATACTGGAACTTAATACAGACAGGAAAAGTGGGGTAAAAAAATGCGGGCAATTAGGAGGTGGAAGCAACCAAAATGAAAGATGTAAAAAAACTTGTTACTTTGATAGTCAATTGAAAACAAACAATAATTTTCTGTAGAAAAAAATCATCATAAGTACAATCTCTGCTGCATTTTTGTTCAAAAATAAAATAGGCAATTAGAGAGCTCACCTCCTCCTCTGAATCAGATTATGAGAATACTGTCTTACTTCATTGATTTCTTTTTCATCTTTATACTTGAATGCACGTACTACACTTTCATAGTCTGCACTTTGTGTCTCCACCACTATTATGTTAATTGCAATACGTTAGGTAACACATTCTCTTCTTCCCTGAACATTACACCAAGTTCATTCTCAGACCAATGTACACTGTGTGAGCAAATTCAATATATTCTGTAACTGAGGTAAATTGTCTGAGTCAATGATTGAACTACACATTCAGTTAAAACATTTTCATAAAGTATAATATTGCTTGCCTTCCATGTCATCTGTGACTACTTTTGTTTCAGGTACATAATCACAAGGAATGTATATCTTAAAATGCCATTTTTACTTCCTGTAACTATTTTCTAATAAGATTTCACTAAGATTTTCTTCTCAACTTCTCTTGCACTTATTAATTCAATTGTTGGACTTTTGATGATACAACTCTTGGTAGTTACTTTTTAGAGTTGTATCATATTATTCCAAAGAGAATTTTACTACTAAGGGAGAGATAGACATGCATCGTATCCTTGTTTTTGTGTGTGTGTGATGTCCAGTATTAAAGATGATAGTACATATATTAATGAGTCAGAGAAATATATATGAATTGAAGTTAAAGTATGGAAGTAATAGAGGTCCACTTTTTAAGAATCTACCTTATTTTTTTAGTATCTAGTACATTTACTAATTAATTCTAACCACTTTTGCTTTAAAAAGAATCTATGAACAAAAGAGTTGGGATCCTCCTGGAATGGCATGTGAGGGCCTTGAATTCCCACACTGCCTAATTCCCACACTGCAATTATGAACAACACATCTTTCCAAGAACTAGATTCCATAGATAAGATGTATAATTTCCTTGTGTAATAGTTAATGTTTTATTAAATTGATTAAAGAGGCTCAGCCAAGCTGGGGGTGACAATAATCTATTGTTAATTTGATATCCCATTGGGTTCCAATTATCTTTTAACAAAGATGTAATTCAAAAGGAGAAATTTGCACAATGAATGTAAATAATATAGTATTTATTAAATGATTAATTTCTTTTATGGATGTGACAAATTTTTATTGTAAAAACTAAGAAAAGAGAGGTAAATGACAAAATCAATGGAATTCATAGAGCACAGGATGTGTTGTGGGCTCTACTTTTACATAAACCATTGTTATAGATAGGATGAACAAAGTAGTGAAATGACTTTTAGTTTATCTTAGTAGAAAACTGACCTGACCTGCAGGCCAAGTTATTTGGGGGAGGCCAATCTTCAGAATGATAACGGGCACTTCCTCCTCAAGGGCGGCAGCATCTCCAGGGTCGAGCGGTTCCGGAGTTGTGAGAAAGGCAGGCAGGGCAGAGGGAGAAGAGGTGGGTTTTATGGGCGCAGACAGTTGGCAGAAGACTGGAGCGCAGAGAGGTTTAGAAAGGCCCTTCTCCGCAGCGGAGAAAGGGTCTTCATAGGGAGGAGGATGATGACAAGGGGAAGGAACCGGAGGGACCTGTGAGGTGAGACGTGGATAGAGTGGAGCAGCAGGAGCAGCAGCAGGCAAGGGTGGAATCTGACAGTCCTCCTGTGGCATATCAATGAGAGTAAAGGCCTGAGATGGAGAGCGAGAGAGGGTGGACAGGAAGGGGGAACGGGACCCAGGCCGGGACTGTGAGAGACAGAGTTCTGCAACTGAGAGGAGCTGATGTTTCCCTGAATCGGAATCAGCGCCCTCAAGAATGTCTCGGATGAGACCCCAAAATGTAAAGATCATTGCCGTGACTGCTTTGTCTCCTTCAAGTTTTATTTTTTCATTAAGTTCACGACCAACCTTCTGCCATTTCTTGGGGTGGATAACTGGCCCGTCAATCATAAACCAAGGACATGTCTCATCAATAAAGATAAAGAATTCGATCAAATCTTTCTTTTTGACCCGTATTCCTCTCTCTCTGAATAAAGTTTTGAGGTCCTTTATAAAGGTTGCCTCCTTAGACAAGGAATGGCCCATTCTGAAATATGAGACAGACTGACTTACCTAAGAAGAGACAATATGCGATATGCGGGTGACAGGTCTGAATCTTCTGGCCGATGACTGAGCGCTCATTCTCGGGGTCTGTTTGGAGGGGTCCATGCCTCGAGCCCCACATCAGGTGCCACCTGACCTGACCTGCAGGCCAAGTTTTTTGGGGGAGCGAGGAGGACCACAACCTGGAATAAGAATGGGCGAGAGAGAAGACAGGACTCAAGGAAGCATTGCTTGTCAAGAGTTGTTTACTTGGTTGAGCAGAGCATATTTAAAGCAAAAATTTTGGAGGGGAGGGGGAGAGGAAGGAGGGAGATGGAAGGTTATAAAATCTTCTGGGGTTGAACTCCAGGGTAGCAGGTGGGGAGGGGGTGGATTTCCATGAATGTTCTTTTCTCAGTGCCAAGCTGGATCCTTGTGTTTGTCAGTCAAGATGTTAATCTCAGGGTTCTCAATTAGTTGGGGCAGGATGTTTATCTCAGCAATGCAGGGCCAGCTGGGGCAGGTTCAACTAAGTGTCATTTGGTCCCCAACAGAAAACAAAGTTTTCTTATAGTTGATGCTAACATTTTGTGATAGATAAATTTTAACATATTGTGATGATGAAGGAATTTTGTGACAAAGTACAGCTGCTACCATCAAGTTTGCCTGTGTTTGATTCTCAGAATGCAAAATATGAAAAAGCAAAAACCATTTCACCCAAATTATCCCCTGTCCTGTCCACAAATATGTACACACACAAACAAAAATATGCACACACTACACATATGTATATACACCTACAGAAATATATACACAGAGAGAAAAATATATATTTATAAAAATTTATATTTCTCTATTAGTTATTTTATAATATGTTATATTAATTTTTATCATATTTGAGCAGTTGTGTAAATCTCTGGGGATACATATGCTAGTAAACATGGAAGTCAGAGCAAAACTTTCAACACTCAGTTCTCTACTTCTACTATGTGTGTTTGTGGTTCTTTGAATAAAAATAGCCTTCACAGATGCATTATATTTGAATACTTAATTCTCAGTTTATGGTCTTGTTTCAAAAGTGTAGGAGATGTTGCATTATTGAAGGAGATGTGTCACTGGAGTCAAGTTCTGATATATGCATCATGTGATATATTTCATATATTCACATTAATAATAATTAGGTCTCTCTGCCTCATGTTAGATCAAGATGTGAACTCTCATATGTTTTAGCTGTCATAATGTTACTCTGCCATCATGCACACTTAACCTCTGAATCTGTAAACTCAATATAAACTCTTTCCATTGTAAGTTTCCCTTGCCACAATGTCATATCCCAATATAAGACAGAAGTGGATGGCAGCAATTATGTGATAGGAACTTACTACTAAAGGAGAGCTTGTGGGGGTCTTTCTTCCCAGAGGAAGCTTGTAATAGAGTACTGCTGAGACCAACATGGACTTCAAAAGCCAAACTCGAGAGGTTTCAGAGGGGAACAATATTCGCAACTGGGCTAAAGACAATTCTTGTGATATTTTGTCTAAACAACAACAACAACAACAAAAACCCTGCAGCCTTCTACCCTTACCCTAAGAATTTGCCTGAGTCTAAATGAAAATATGTGGGCTTACTTCTTTTGCAGAACAGACTTCAAGAAAGGTTAATGTTGACTTTTTTGCATAGTTACTAATAATCACTAGAACAAGTAAGGTTAAATAAAATGCAATATACACTGTTTGAAGAGAAAAAAATATTAAGAAACTGCTGATGTCAAAGCTTGTGCTGACAGTAATAAGGAGAATGGTGTCATTGAGGAAGAAAAAAAAATCTATAGTAAAAAACAGGAAACACATCTCTTGGGCAAAGATCTAGCTAAATTATACAACTGTGACAGAAAAAGTATTAAGAAATTTTCTGCTCCTAGAAACTTGCTAAAAATGTGACTCAAGGAGATGGGATTCATATCATGTAGGCAGCCAAACTTAATAGTGTATTATTCACATGGTTTTCGCTTTAGAGTCAGAAAAATCTACAAAATAAAATGGGCCATTGGTTTGTGAGAGCTGCTGAAGTCAGTCATATGAAACAGGACCTCAAGGTTCTGAATAGCTATTATGTGAAATTGTGGAAAGTGAAATTGTGATATCAATGGCTATATGAAGATATTGAAGATGCTGGAGACATGAGATATCTGCCAAAGAGAACAACATACACAAGGTCAAAGTAGCTTGAAAACAATTTTGTACTGCAGTTTCAAAGCTAGGGGTCTGGAGGTGGGGGTGGGATAGATTCATTTAAGTCTTTTGACATTGAACATGAGTGAAGCTATAGGATTTGGAATTTTTCCTAATGAGTTTGGTTTTGCTTTGGTATAGCATTTTATCATGATGTCCTCATTCTTCCCTTTTGAAATAGTAATATATATTTTGTGCCATTGTTTATGGGAAATGTATAACTTTATTTATTTATTTATTTATTGGTTTACAGAGATTTATAGCTAAAAGACTGCTTCAGAATAAACTTTGGACTTTCAATCATGTTGAGACTTTTATGGAGCTTTTGAAATTTTACTGAATACATTTTCTATTATGTTGTCACCATGACTTTATATGAGTCAAGGAGTGGAGTGTGATGATTTGAATTGTAAATGTAACTTTTATTCACCAGCTGTAATTGTCATTTTGGAGGCATACTACTGAATAAGGTCACTGTTCTTACACTTTACGAACTCTGGCTAGATGGCTCAACTCAGCTGCTCTGACCCAAACTCCTCTCTAAGCTAAATGTTTCATACCAACTTCTTTTTCCTTCTCACTGAATTGCTCTGTTTGACCTCGAACTAACTCTGGCAAATTGTTCTAAATTTCTGACTTCTTCCCATTCCAGTCTTTTTATATTGACCTGCAGTCTGTGTTTATAAAACTGTCCTGGTAAAACAACTATTCTCTCTCTCTCTCTCTCTCTCTCTCTCTCTCTCTCTCTCTCTCTCTCTCTCTCTCTCTCTCTCTCCATCTTTCTGTCTCTGTCTCTCTCTGTCTCTCTCTCTGCCTTTCTTTGTCTCTACACCCTCATCCCCCTCCCCATGCACTAAATAAATTCCATTCTCTACTATATGTCCTGTGGCTGGTATCTCAGGGAGAAGGGATGTCTCAGCATGGGTCTGCAGAGGCACTCACTACCACCACACCATGCTGTGCCTCCATTAAACATACCCCTAGCTTTCTTTTCTTTTTTGTAAAATGCAACAATGGGAAACCCAAAACAGAAAAAAAAATTGCAATTGAACCTCACTGATATCCAGTGTGATGAAACAGTAAGTTTTATTGGCATTATCAACAAAAGTATGAATAAGGAATTGCTTATAGGAACAGGAATTGATCAAAAGTAGCTGTATTACTAAGAATCATAACCCAGATGGGCCTTGGTGCTGCACGCCTTTAATCCCAGCACTTGGGAGGCAGAGGCAGCCAGATTTCTGAGTTCAAGGCCAGCCTGATCTACAGAGTGAGTTCCAGGACATCCAGGGCTACACAGAGAAACCCTATCTCAAAAAAAACAGAAAGAAAGAAAAAGAAAAAAAGAAAAAAAGAAAAAAGAAAAAAAAGAAAAAGAAAAGAGAAAAAAGAAAAATAGAAAAAGAAAAAAAGAAGCCTAACCCACAATTGGTGAGGCGAACTCATTGACCTGTGGTCCTTGTGCTCCTTGTGCAATTTTCAGGCAGATCTAAAGTGCCAGAACTTTCCCCTGGAAGGTTGGCTGTTCAGAGTTGTCCCCTACACTCTTCTTTTCTGTCACTCAAGGTCAGGATGGGGTTCATTGTGAAACCTGCAGGTTTTAGTTTACCAAGACATGTAATACTTTTTTGCTTCCTAGGTCTCATAAGTATCCCTCCTCTCACCCGCCATACAATGTCATTTTGAATGTAATCGACACAAATGTTTACTGAATAGTTTAAAACATCTTACATGGACAACCCCAAATCAGTGAATCATTTGCTCAATAGTTCTTGACCTTAACATTCAAGATATGTGTTTGAAAAATTAGATTCACACCAGCCTTCTATTCCGATTATACTTAAAGCTCATGTAAATACAAACAACTTCACAGAAAATATTTCATATTGGTTATATTTTAGAGTAAACATACATTTTGAATGTCAGATTTTACTCAATATGGGTCGGCTAAATTAGAACAGAAGTTGTCAGGTCTTCTAACCACATTTAGATAGATACATTGTAAAGGTCCATGATTCAACAACAAATAATATCCTAGACTCAAATAGTATGCAACAGTGAAGAGCAACTACTCTGCAAAGATCTGGCATGTAGGGGTCTACAATTCATCAGGACAGAAGACAGAAATGTGAGCTTTGCAGGATTAATTTAAAGCTTGTTACAGTAGAAGTAGGTGAGTTTTATATTTCGTTCTCTTGACTGTGTCTCTCTCTCCAAGGGTATGGGTGCATTTGTGATTGGTTAAGACTTTGGGGAGCTTGGGGTCTTTCCAGAACTGCTGCTGATTAACTGTACTTGGCTCACCCTAGCTGCCAGGGCAGATCATGGCATTTCCTGATTGGCTGACTGTGAAGAATGGTTTATGTGGGAACTTGACTTGTTTTAGACTTCGTCAGGTCTGGGAAACAGAAACCCAGACCTAGTCTCCCAAATTGCCAGTTTGCAGCCTGTCATGGAGTCAGCTTGCCTCTGGCTAACTCAGTCCTCTCATATATGTTCACCAATACTATGTCAAAGAATGAATGAGGGTTTGGAAAATTAACTATATTTTGATGTATGAAAAGAAAACAATTATAAATTTCAGTAAACATTTTCCACCATAACTATGATTTTCATCTTTCTGAATTATAAATATTTCAAACTTGCATAGGGTTAGCAATTACCCATAGTCATAATTTAAGATTTAGTTTGTATTAAAATCTAATTCTGTACAATTAGACTCATACTCTCTTTTGATTATACTTTTTAAATCAGTTTTCTTGCTATTACTTTGTGATGAATTATTACAAGTTTATATTATGAAAAAATGGTGACTGCTTAATATGTGTGTGATATATAGTATTAAATAAAAATAACTTCCTGTTTAGTTATTAATTTAAAATGATTATAAGTAAAAAAATGAAAAATTACCTGTTAGAAATTGATCTATTGAGTTTCTGAAAGTTTTAATTAAAAGGAATGATAGTCAAATGCCATTCTATAAATTGATTTATCATATTTTTGACATGTTACTGGCTAGAGGCCAACTTTGCCTGAATTGGTATCATATGGTTAGACTTCATGTCATTACTTAAAAAAAAACATATTTTATTAACTTCAAAGTCTGTCTTCTTTAAACTTCAGTTTCTTTACAGTTTTATAATTTACAAAGAAAAATCTTTCTTACTGGATGTCACTAAGAAAAAGATTTATCCTCAAATCTAGAGAGCAACCCACAGCTATGAGCTTGAGCATTGTTTGACATATCTTTGTAGATACTGACTATCAGTCATAGCTTCAAAACTTTTCATTTTTTTTTCTATTTCTTTTGTTACTCTCAAAAAATAACAATAAAGGGATTAATGTTCCTTCTGTTATTGCCTTAGTTTGTGATTTCAATGAACAAGATCAAATAAAAAATAAAAGAACTTGTTTCTCTTCCAGAATGATCAAAAATGTAAAACCTTTAGTAACATTTTAAAGATTTCATCTAAACAATGAGATACTTAGTTCAATGAATAACATTTTTATTAGATATGTTAACTTATTCAATTTTCTCTCTAAGTAGCCATTTCCATAATGGTATGGAAATGAAAATGAGATTTAAACTTGTGCAAAATATAGTATGTGATGCCCTGATATCCTATCTAAAGATCACAATGTGATATCATAAAACAATTATTTTTCTAGAAAGTACCTACAGATGAATCACATTGTTTCATGATACTACTGAATTCAAGCTATATATTAATGTTCTCCTGTATTAATATGACCTCAAGGTAAACATTTGTAGAGTCTCCTAAAGGAAAGAAAATATCATGGGCACTTCTATTATTCCCAACAAATTATTTAGTATTAAATTGTGCATGTAGTTATTGTGATGGTTTGAATAAAATTGCCCCCATAGATTCGTGTGTTTAAATGCTTGGGCCATAGGGAATGGTACTATTAGGAGATGTGACCTTGGTAGAGTATGGATATTATTGGGGGAATAATATGCCACTTATTGGAGGAAATGTATCACTGTGGGGGTGGGCTTTGAGGTCTAATATTTAAGCTGAAGATACATCCAGTATGGAATCAGAGTCTTCTCCTGGTTGCCTGTGAAAGAAAGTCCTCTTCTTCTGCCAGTGGATCAAGATGTGGAATTCATGGCTCCTTCACTACCATGTCTGCCTGCATGCTGCAATGCTTTCCATCATGATCATAATGGACTGAACCTCTAAAACTTTGTCATCCTCAATTAAATGCTTTTTCTTGTTGCCTTGGTCATGTTATTCATTTACAGCAATTAAACTCTAAGTAAGATAGAAGTTGTTACCAGAAGTGGGGTTATTGTTGTAATAGGCCTGACCATGCTTTAGTTTGGAGGAATATCAATCATGAAACTTTGGATTAGGAAAGAATCAGAGAGCTTTATGTGGACCTTAATGGAAACTACTAGTAAGAATGGTACTTAGGGTAACATGAATTGTGGAGGCCTCTCATAAGCTATTTTAAAGGAAAAGAATTTTAGTACTTACCTGCAGATTGTTTTTGTAACATATTTGTGAAGAAAGTGGATGCTTTTTGCTCTTGTCCAAGGAGTCTTCCTGAGGCTAAAGAGTTTAAATCAGTCATATTGACAAGTATAATCTCAAAGATTCCTAGCATAGACTGTGTCCTTTGGTTAATTCTCATGAAACTTGTTTTGATCAAGCATAACAAGCTTTGAAAGGAATGATATAAAAGGTACGGTTCAAGTCGGAAAGGAGCACTAGGAAGCAGAATACAGTTAAATTCTGTGTTTAAGGATATTAAATGAAATTAAGGATATGGTGAACTTGAGGTAAGATCCTACCCAGCTTATATTCTTTATGCAGTTGAATAATGGTTATCATGCTAGACATTATTATGAGGTAGTTATTTATTTCATTTGGACATGAGGAGATGTGATTAAGTATAAAATTGACAAGAAATGGATGTTAATGGCTATTCTTGGTCGTCTTGACTACATATGGACTGAACTACAATTCAGACCTTATAAAGATCTTGTGAAAAGGAATTAATGAAAAGCTTAGGTTCAGTTGTAGGGGTACATGTCCATGTGTTTAATACCAGGATACAGTGGCCAGCAGATCTCTAAGTTCAATGTCAGCCTGATACTGAGCAAATTCCATGTAAAGAAAATCTTAGGTGCAGATTTGATGGTGCACTCCTTTAATCCCAGCACTCAGGAAACAGAGTCATGCAGAATACTGAGGCTAATGTAGTCATGCTCAGTCTACAGAGTAGATTCCAGGACAGACAAGCTTAGGTGGGGTTGATATGATCACTGAAAACAGAAAGTTGAATGAGATGTAATAGAAAAAGGGAACCGAGTTCCAGTCCCAATAAGCAGCAAAACTCTGGAGGTTCAGCCATGTTGTTCTGGGTTTATAATCAAGAATAGAAGGAGTTACTGGGAAGATTGAAGCTGGTTAGCTGGCACTAAGAAATTAACAGTGATTAAAAAGAGACTAGCATCACAGAGGTGAAATATTCTGGAGTGTATTTTCTGAGAGGACAAAGAAGCTATGTTTCAGAGACAGACATTGTGCTGGCAGTCAAATTTGGTAATATACAAAAATCATATCACCCAGGTAGTACTGTTTTTTAATGCAGGAAGTAGTCACAGAGAGCAACTGAGGCTTGGTACTGTGACAATCCAGGAAAGGCCATTGGTGAAGCTTTATCTTTAGTGTCAGTTGATGGCCCAGAGCTGAAGGAGTCAAGCAAAGAAGGTGAGGCTAGTCACCATGAAGATAGCCTATGAGAGGCTATTGATGAAAATGCAGCCTAGATGCAGCAGAAGACTCCACTGTACTGGAAATGTTAGTATTATGGAATGACCACCAGGAACATCAGCAGGAGTGCAGTGGAGTCAGCCAGAGCCTAGAATGCTATAGAAGGCAGCACCGGAGAAGTGTCCCAAGCCCTTTGGAGGAGCACAGAATAATAGTAGAGTGGAGCAAGGAAGAAATCCTAATTCTGCACTGGATGGAGCTGGAGTGGATTCCAGTCACAGGAAAAAAAAAGAGGATATGAAATTGAAGTTGTCTTGGAGAAGATGTTAGAGATCCCAGAGCCATGAATACCTGCTGAGAAAAGCTACTAATAGTGAGTGAAACCATTCCCCCAAAAGAATTTTGTTGCAGTCAACAAATGTAAAAGGAGATGGACATCAGACATGGAGCTAGAGTTTGGAGTTTACCAGTCTGGTTTCTGGTCTTGTTTTGGTCCAGTAGTTCCTCACTATGATGTTTTCAAATGGCTATGTATATCCTGTGATGTTGGAAGTACCTGATCTGCTTTTTTTATTTTGATTTTTTTGGGTGAAATTGCAAGAATTTTCTGAAGGGACTTTGTTCTTTGTGCTTTCTACATTTTTGAGATTGTTATAGACTATGGGAACTTTTGAAGTTAGACTAATGCATTTTGCATTATATTATGGCTACAAACCTATGGGGGCTAGAGAGTATAATGTGCTAGTTTGGTCATTTGATTTGGTTTTGCCTCCAGAGATTCACATGTTTGAATGCTTGGCCCACAGGGTTTAGCAGCAGTAGGAGTTGTGGCCTTGTTGCAGAAAGTGTGCCCCTGTGGAGAGGTAAGATCTGAGGTCTCATATATAAGCACATGCTCCACCCAGTGTGGGATTAGAATTTCTTCCTTGTTCCATTCTACTGTTGTAGGTCAAGATGTAGAAATCTCAGTATACCTAGTACCATGTCTACCTACATGCTGCCATGCTTCCCACTATGATGGCAATGAACTAAACTGAAACTTTAAGCCAACCCCAGTTAAATGTTTTTCTTTATAAGAGTTGCCTTGGTCATGCAGTCCCTTCAGAGCCATGAAACTGTAACTAAGACAGTTATGAATTCATAAAATGTGTATATGGAATAAAAGGGTTATTCTGTCAAGTCTTTTTTTCCAATATGTTTTTTCCATCTCAGGACATGAAAATTTTCTTACAAAGTTGAATCTTGATTTAGAAACTAAGACTATTGGATCTGCAAGCTGAAAACCATCTTTCTAATGGTCTATTAACTGAGAGTAATAGTGACCTCTGCAAAGGATTGAATGTAAGCCTTTCCATGTTCCTGGTGTAAATAGGGCCTATTCTTCATTAAATTATTCATTATAATTATCACCATAGTGATTAGTATTAAATACTCTTTTTATATTATATCTTTTTCTTTTATTGAAAATAGATTTCATTCTCACAGAACATATCCTGATTATGGCTTCTGTCCCCTCAGTTCTAGCAAGTTCTACCCTGCCTCTGTTCTTATCCAGATCTACTCATTTTCTGTCTCTCATTTTAGAAAAAAAAAAAAAAAATATATATATATATATATATATATATATATATGAAAAGGTACTAGATTCAGACTACATACAGAGAGCCCTCTAAACCATTTGTTACCAAATACCTGAGCTGATGCTACCAATGGAAAAAGAGTATGTTAGTCTCATGATTTGAGAGTACCAACACATTGGTGGAAAAGTCTATAGGAGCATGCAGCTATACTGGTAAGAGGTTGACGACATCATCAACAGAACAGGAAGAAGACCAGAATACCTCTTCTCAATTGACTTCCTCCTACTTCACTTTCATTCAGTCTAGGATCCTACCCACTGGAATGATTCATCCTGTACACAAGACAGAGGATCTTCTACATCATGATTAATCGTCCTTGAAAACAGACACACTCAAAGGTGTGCTGTAATGATCGATAAGGTGGTTGTTTCTGAATCTAGTCAAACTGACAAAGAGTATTAATGGATATGTTTTAAGTTAAAATTAAAAAGTCACAATGTTTAAACTTATTTGTGTGTGCTTATTTTTAAAATACATAGGATAGACAAATTAAAGGAGAATAAATTTATGGTAAAAATATATTTCTGAAGAAAAGGAATGAGTATGTATTTAGTCGAATGGCTTACTAAAATTAGTATGCATTACTATGTGTATGTATCCTCATGCATATCATGCTTTTGCATGTATTCAGAAAGGCAACTTTAATTAAACTTTCTGATTTTTAAAGTTGAGAAAGAGAAAACAGTACACTCCACCATATTCAATAATGGTAAAAGAGTTCATGTACATTTCATTCAGAAATACTCAAAAAATATAACATCACCAAATATATTTACCATCTCACTTAGCTTGTAGGATTGGTTGATTGATTGACTGAGTGATTTATTTGATTTAGAGCTTAAGAAATTACTGGTACCACTGATCCCATCCCAATGTTTAAACCTGTTGGTTCCACTTATGTTCAGATTTAAATTTATTAGAATTACCATAGAAAAACATATTTTCTTTTAGCTAGATCAATTAACTTCTATTAACTGGGCACAATATTCTATTTAATTTTTAGTTGAAAGGCCAGACCCAGAATTTATTATCTTACCAGACATTTAGTAGACTCAGTGGACTCTTTAAATAATACCTGGACTGACCCATATTACATGAAAATACAACTTTACTATAGTAAACAAAATGGCCTGTATTCACTGTTACAAAGAACTTGTCATAATAATTTTTACTTTATTTGCTTCTCAGTTAGTAAATACATTTATTTTCTTTCTTCATATTGGAAAGAGAGATAGGTACTTTAAATTTAATTGTAATTAATTGACTCCCATTTCATTTAATTGCTGGTAATTAGAAAAGTAGTTCACAATATCCTGTTACTCAACCCAAGTTGATGCTTATACAAAAAAAAAAGTATATTTGTTTCATGTAATTTCCCCTTTTAAAAAACAGTGCAGAGCATCATTTTATAAATTGTAAATGAAAGGGAGCATCCTTTTGTAGATTGAATAATTGCTTAATTAATCATCTCAAATACATAATTGACATGGGAACAGCATGCTAAATATGAAGTCTAAAATAAAACTAGGTTAGTATATTCTGAAATAACATTCATAATATCTATGTTGCAAATATAAAATATTATAAAATAAACTTGCATAACTTATGACTTGTATAAAATTTTTTTAAGTACCTTATAGTGTGATAAAGCAAGTAATCAAAAACACTATCCAATTAAGTTTCCTTCCATGCAACCAGAGGGACATATTCCTTCTTGTTTTCTAACACTACATTTTATAATTACTCTACAGTATAACTAGTTTCATAATTTTAATCACTTACATAATCAAAATTTAATATAATCTTTTCAATGCATATGTAAGAATGACTAATGAAATTTTTAAACCATAGATATTTATAATGTGGTACATTGTATTTCATTAAAATTATTTTTTTTTTTTTTTTTTTTTTTTTTTTTTTTTTTTTTTTTT
>NW_022196909.1:23452543-23487469 GCF_008632895.1 Mastomys coucha
AATCCACCTGCCTCTGCCTCCCAAGTGCTGGGATTAAAGGCGTGCGCCACCACTGCCCGGCTAAAATTATTTTTTAAGACAGCATTTTCAACAAGTGGTGCTGGCTCAACTGGCAGTTAGCAGGTAGATGAATGCAAATTGATCCATTCCTATCTCCTTCTGCAAAGCTCAAGTCCAAGTGGATCAAGGACCTCCACATAAAACCAAATACACTGAAATTAATAGAAGAGAAAGTGGGGAAGAGCCTCAAACACATGGGCAGAGGGGGAAATTTCCTGAACAGAGCACTAATAGCTTATGCTCTAAGATCAAGAATTGACAAATAGGACCTCATAAAATTGCAAAACTTCTGTAAGGCAAAGGACACTGCCAATAGGACAAAATGGCAACCAACAGATTGGGAAAAGACCTTTACCAATCTTATATCCAATAGAGGGCTAATATCCAATATATACAAAGAACTCAAGAAGTTAGACTCCAGAGAACCAAATAACCCTATTAAAAATGGGGTACAGAGCCGAACAAAGAATTCTCAAGTGAGGAATACCGAACAGCTGAGAAGCACCTAAAGAAATGTTCAATGCCATTAGGCATCAGGGAAATGCAAATCAAAACAATAGTGAGATTCTACCTCACACCACTCAGAATGGCTAAGATCAAAAACTCAGGTGACAACAGATGCTGGAGAGGTTGTGGAGAAAGAGGAACATTCCTTTACTGCTGATGGGATTGCAAGCTGGTACAACTACTCTGGAAATCAATTTGGTGGTTCTTCAGGAAATTGGACATAGTATGACCTGAGGACCCAGCTATACCACTCCTGGGCATATACCCAGAAGATGCTACAACATGCAAGAAAGACACATGCTCAACTATGTTCTTAGCAACCTTATTTATAATAACTAGTAGCTGGAAAAAAACCAGATGTCCTTCAACAGAGGATTGGATACAGAAAATGTGGTACATTTACAAAATGGAATACTACTTAGCTATTAAAAACAATGAATTTATGAAATTCTTAGGGAAATAGATAGATCTAGAGGATATTATCCTGAATGAAGTAACCTAATCATAAAAGAACACACATGGTATGCACTCCCAGATAAGTGGATATTAGCCCAGAAGCTCAGAATACCCAAGATTCAATTCACAAAACATAAGAAACTCAAGAAGAAGGAAGACCAAAGTGTGGATACTTCAATTGTTTTAAGAAGAGGGAACAAAATACCCATGGAAAGAGTTTCAGAGACAAAGATGGAGCAGAGACTGAAGGAAGGACAATCCAGAGACTGCCCTACCTGGGAATCCTTCCCATATTCAATCACCAAACCATGACACTATTGTGGATGACAGAAAGTGCTGGCTGACAGGAGCCTGATACAGCTTTCTCCTGGGAGGCTCTGTCAGTGCCCAACTATTGCAGAATTAGAGACTCACAGCCATCTATTGGACTGAGTACAGTGTACTCAATGAAGGAGCTAGAGAAAGGACCCAAGGAGCTGAAGAGGTTTACAGCCCCTTAGGAGGAACAACAATATGAACAAAGTAGTACCTTCAGAGCTCCCAGGGACTAAAACACCAGTCAAAGAATACACATGGTGGGACTCATGGCCCAGCTGCATATGTAGCAGAAAGTGGCCTAATTGGTCATCAATGGGAGGAGAGGCCCTTGATCCTGTATAGGTTTTATTTCCAAATGTCAGGGAATACCAGGGCAGGAAGAGGGAGAGGGTAGGATGGTGATCAGGGGGAGGGGAGGGTGAATGGGGTGCTTTTTTCCAGAGGGAAAACTGTGAAAGGAAATATCATTTGAAATGTAAATAAAGAAAATATCTAATAAAAAATTTAAAAAGTAAAAAAAAGTGGAAAAATATTTTTTAAATCTTTTAAACATTTCTTTCTTGTTCTTTTTTCTTTTATTATAAATACCTTTTTCTCACATAGTATATGCCGATTACAAGTTCCCCTCCAACTAGTCACACCTCTTCCTCATATCCCCTCCCATTTGGATCCTCTCCTTTCCTGTCTCACTAGAGATCAGTCAGGTTTCTAATAATCAAATAAAATAGGATAAAATGGTAGCTTTCCACATTCAAATTGGACCAAAACAAACAAACAATCAAAAAATGAAAAGATATCATGAGAAGTCCAAAGTATCAGTAACTCACTTATTTCCATACTTAGGAATTCCATGAAAATACTAAATTGGAAGCCGTACTGTATACAAAGGGTACCTGTGAATGCTGCCTCAGTCTCTGTGAGTTCACACTGGTTTTCAACATATTGACTTAAAGGACCTTGTTTTTTGGTGACTTCCATTCCCTGTTATGTCTCTCTCACTCTGTCCCTGAACCTTGAGGAGAGCGATCTGATGGGTAAATCCCACTAACAATTGGGTGTTCCAAAGTCTCTCTGTATGTATTACACAGCTGATAGTTAGTCTCTGTATATGTTACCTTACAGGACGAAAGGAATGGTGATGGCTGAACAAAGCCCCATTTCCTCAATATTTTGCAATTTCATTTAGATGGCCTTTATTTGTGTATATATTTGACAAGATTTATACTCTGCTAGTTTTTCATATTACCCTTCAAATTTCCCTTAACTTTAGCTGTCTCTCCATGCATTTTTCGGGGGGTCCTCCCCCTCTTCCTTTCACTTTCCCACCTGATTCTCCTCTTCCAGCACACTACCCCCAATCCACCCATAGCTCTATAGAATCCTTCCCTTCACTTGAGAGGTGTAAGTGCCCTCAACTAGTCCCTTACTCTATATGTAAATTCTGTGGTTCTTAGAACTGTATGTAAATTGACTTAGATGTTTATAATGCAAAATTCCTAGATGCTTATAATGAATTTAAATACATGGTACCTCAAAAAAATCCTCTTTTCTTAATTTTGTATATTCTTATATTTTTATCATAACACTTATAAATAATGCTATATCCTAAAATTTTAAGAGCATAATGATGCCATTGAGAGAGATTTTGGATGAAGTACTAATAATATTTTCTATTTGTTTATTTCCTTCTTATGGTATTTTGTACCAGGAATACTTGTAAGTTACTTTCTTAATCTGTGAAATTGGCAAACAATTCATTTCATAATTTTATTCATCAAATGTGATAGCCTTTTGAAAAAGCTAACTGGATATTACTGAATAAATGTGGGATAGAATTCTTCTTTTTTTTTTTTAGTTTTTTTTTATTAGATATTTTCTTTATTTACATGTCATATAATTTCTCCCTTCCCAGTTTCCCCTCCAAAAAAACCAAAAAACCAAAACAAAAAAAAATACAAAACATCAACAAGAACAAACCCCTGTTCCTTCCCCCTCCCCCTGCTTGCCACCCCACCCTCTCCACTTATTGGCCCTGGCATTCCCCTACACTGGGGCACAGAACCTTCACAGGGCCAAGGGCCTCTCCTCCCATTGATGACTGACTTGGCCATCCTCTACTATACACATGCTGCTAGAGCGATCAGTCCCACCATGTGTACTCCTTGGTTGGTGGTTTTTGTTTTTAAAGGATATTCACTGATGTTATTCGTATGTTACATCTTTGTAGACCCATCATTTGTAACTTTCTCATAAATATTTTCATGTTTCCTTAAAAAGTCAAATGTGGTAAGTAATGTAGCAGTAAATGTCTTAATCTTAATGGTTCTCCCCCTTTTCATTCTCAACTTTTCTTAGATTGAGTTGCTTACTTACTCTGTAGTACTAACTGGCTTAAAAACCACGTAGAATAGGATTGTTTTTAATTCACTCCTGCCTTTGCTTCTTGAACACTAGAATTAAAAGCCTGCACCTTGACTTGCCTGGTGAAGTGTATTTTAATACACTGAGATTCCCATAGGTTTTAGTCAAAATCCAGCCACTAGTGTGGAAATTTACCACTGGTCTCAATTTGCACACTTTTTCTCATGTTGCTAAAACCTATGTACTGACTCTGTGGAATAACCCAGTTCTCTTCAGAGTGAACTCGTGATTTGACACACTAGAAAAGCTTACTTTTATTTACCATTAAATGCTGTAGGAAAATACTTTATTAAAGGCAGCAAAACAACAACATAGACGTTTTGTGTGTGTGTCTCTTCTTTCTTACTCAATATTTACAAAACCGGTGCTTAGCTCCTACTTGTAAATGCAGGGAAATATGCAAGCAAAAAAATGTCAAAAGACAGAAGTAATGATTACCAAGGTTATTTCCCTCACCTTGAGAAAATAACTAAGGAATTTTATTTTTCGTATTTGAAAAATAGTATCAATATTTATATAAATTTCATTTTAGGAAGATAGTAACACTTAAAGTATTATTTTACTAATATACATTAATCTGATGTTAAACCATACCAATATTAATAGTTCCTAGTTAAATAATTTTAAAAGGTAGCCAAAAATTCTGATGAATTTATCATATTTTATTGAATGAATAAAATCAGAAATGAAAATTCAGGTACCATCTTCAGTAAAACAGTGCTTTAATGTTAGGCAGACACTGCCTAAAAGCATGAGAGAAAAGTTTTAATAGTGAAAAGTAGAAGTCAAAAGGAATGTAAAACCCAAGTGAGATTGTATGATAAAAATGATTTTGTCATTTGAGTTACTACTTGCTTATTTTGTTTTCACTTGACAATATGCACTCTCATCCATACTCAGTAGTGCTATATTTTACAACAGAGAAGAACATATTAGCTCATCAGTCGACAACCTAGGATTTTAAAGACATAAGTTTTTAAGTAAAAAATAAAATAAAATAAAAAAATAAAAAACTATATATAAGCTAGATATTGTGTCTAGTTTGAAACAGTGAACCATATTTAATGAATTAATTATTTATAATATTTTTAGGAAATCATATAGATTGCACATTGAAAATCTAATAGAACATATGAACCTGCTTCTGGGTAAGTTTTAGATTTGCTGAGCAAACTTTACTTTGTTAGCACACTGTAATACAGTGCTCTTTGAACTGCTTAAAATCCTTTAAACCTGTATTTACTTGATATTTGATGTGTAAAAGAGAAAAATACCATAGCCACAATTATAAAATTATATAAATGTCAAAAATTGAGAGCCTGTGAAACATTCCAAATGGTCTTTCTAGTTATTCTTCCTATCTTAAGGTTTTCAAGTAGTCTAAAGTTTCTTTTTCCCTAACTTTATTTTAAGAAATCTGACTCTATCATGTGTTTCTGGAAGTTGACCCCAAAACTTTCTTTGGTGCTGGCACTTGTAGATGTACATGCATCTCTTGTACTATAAAAGCCTACTGTCTATAAAGCTCAGGAAAATACTTCAATACACTTAATGTTACAAAAAGCGGAGGTTCTCCCTGGAAAAGGTAAATAGAATAGATTGTGTGGGTGGCTAGGTGGTTGGTAGGCATAGGAACAGGAGAGATTAGGGAGGGATAATGCATAGGGAGTCATTTAGGGAGTAATAAGGCACCCTAGTGTAGAGAGAAAACTTCCTCGAACCTTTGATGGTAACCCTAGCAAATTCTTTTAGTAATGGAGTACAGTATATAAGCAGGCAGAACTTCAAATGGTGGGACTTGAAAAACAACCCACCCACTCACAAAAACCTCTGACTCACACCTGTCCTGTTTGCAAGTTGTGTTAGGGTCATGTTGGCTCAGAGCTTATGAGAATGGCCAACCAATGACTGGTCTTACTTGAATCCCAATAATAAGAGGTAGCCTATGCCAGACACTTCCTGGATAGCCAGGAATGGAAAGATGGGTATCTCAGAGATGTAGGGTGGTCGCTGTACCCAAGCATTATCAGAGAGGCTGATAATGCTCTGGCAGCACATGGGAGAAAATGCAGATGTCAGCACTGAAAAAGTAGCAGGGGTTCAGGGAACCCTTTGCAAATATGGGAGGGAAGACTGTAGGAGCCAGAGGGGTAGAGAACACGGTCCATAGAAGTAATTATAACAGGGCTCATAGGAGCTCACAGAAACTGAATCCACAATCATAGTGCTTCAATGGGTCTGGGATAGGTCATCTGCCTGTCTGTTGTGATTGTTTAGATTGGGGTGTTTATGGGATTTGTAACAGTGTAGATGTCTCTGACTCTGTCTGCTCTTGGAATTTTTTTCTCTTACTGGCTTGTCTCACGCAGCCTGAATACAAGGGTTTGTGCCTAATCTTATAGCATCTTGTTATGCCATTGTGATGATTTATATATGCTCAGCCCAGGGAGTGGTACTATTAGAAGGTGTAGCCCTGTTGGAGTAAGTATGGCCTTGTTGGAGTAGGTGTGTCACTATGGGTATGGGAAATAAGACCCTCATCCTAGCTGCCTGGAAGCCAGTATTCCACTAGTAGCCTTCAGATGAAGACATAGAACTCTTAGCTTTGTTTACACCATGCCTGACTGGATGCTGCCATACTCAGCCTTGATGTTAATGGACTGAACCTTGAACCTGTAAGCCAGCACCAATTAAATATTGTCCTTACAAGAGTTGCCTTGGTCATGGTATCACTTCATAGCAGTAAAACACTAAATAAGATAGCCATAATTGGTGAGTATCCCTGGGAGGCCTGTTCTTTCTGAAGAAAAACAGGAACCCCAGAACTCAGGGAGAGGTGAGTTGAAGGCAAATTGCCAGGAATTGGAGGCAAGGGTCACTTTGGTAGGGATACATTGTAGGAGAGACAAAAGAAAAAGTGAAAACAAAAATCTGAACTAGTGGTCTTCAAATTAGAACTTTTTTTTTTTTTTTTTGCTGAGTCTGCCATTGCCTTATTGTGGACAGAGTGACATGGCTCTTGACTCTGGGACAGGGCTACCAGTGTGAGGCTCATTCAGTGCTGATGGCGCTGTGAGTGTAAGGTTGTTTGTGTAATAATGTACATATTTTCTGGAACCACTATTAGCAGTACAAGACTCTTTCCTTCTGAGAAGTGACTCCAGGATAATTAGAAACAACCCAAGTCCAGGAGTCAAGAGTTTGGCTATGTGTCAGCAAAATGGTAAACTTTGGAACCTTTGGGACAGTCCTTAAGGCTACGGGAAAGAATTCTAAATACATGAGTTTGAAAATATATAATTTCTCAACTAAACAAAAATAAGGATGCAATGTGAATTATATGAGGGGTTTCACTAATGTAAAGGAACAAAATCAGCTGCTCTGTGAACCAACTTGATAAAAATTTACTGAAGGAGATAAAAAGATTTAGTGAATGGTGATCACAGGATATGTCACCAAGGTAAGTTTTTGTTTATGTTTACAAAGACAGATACATTCCTACATTCAGGATCAGTTTAGGACAGAGCAAGGTTAGGCCCAGGCTTCGTGGAAAAGGTAATTTCAGGGAAGGTCCCATGTAAATAGCTTATTGTCTGTGCTTAACAAAGGCAAACAGATCTCTGGATGCTTTAACAAAGTTAAGGAAAAAAAATGTATGTTTGCTGTCTCCTAAGAATCAAAGGATGAGGTCACAGGATGCTGATTCATAAAACAACAAAAAGAAAATCTGAAGAAAATGACTGTATTGATATGTAAATAAAATACTGAGCATTTGTTCTGTGTGAGATGACCTAGCAGAGAGCAATAGCTGTTCTTTGTGATTTTTCTCTAGAGAGAGATGAGATGTCTAGACAGCAAAAACAGTTCTTCAATATTTTTTTTTCCTAAAAGGACATCTGAACTGGTTAGAAGATCCAATAATTTTTATAGTAACTTTTCTGACTTTAGTCAGAAAGCCCATGAACTATCTAGATAGCTTTTAGAATATTTACTAGCAGAGAGAGCTCTCTCACCCAGAAAGTTTTTAGAATACCTAAAAAGCTGTCTAGAGCATAACAGAACACAAACACACACACACACACACACACACACACACACACATACACACACAGAACAGTCTGGAAATCTATCTCAACAGAACCTAAACCATGAACTTGGACCATGATTTGATTTTTGCCACTCTGAAACACCCTTTCTCTTAGAAACTCCTCACAAAGCTTAGACTGGTCGTTGGCAGTTTTTATTATTTATTTATTTATTTATTTATTTATTTATTTACATCCCAAATGTTACTCTTGATGACCGCTAGCAGAGTTCCTCTTCCCATTCTCTCTCCCCTTCACATCTGAGAGAGCACTCCTCCTCTGCATAATATCATCAGTCACCCTCCCCTGCTTGTAAGAAGTCTTTGCAAGAGTAGGATCATCCTCTTTGACTGTGACTAGGCACAACAGCCCTCTGATACATATGTGCTAGGGGACTCAGACCAGCTCATGCATGCTCTTTGATTGGTGCTTCAGTCTCTGGGAGACCCCAGGAGTTAGTTGACACTGTGTGTCTTCCTATGTGGTTGCTACCTACTTGAGAACCTTCAATTCTTCCCCTAATTCTACAACAGAGGTCCCCAACCTAGGTCCAATGTTTGACAGTGGGTATCTGCATCTGTCTCAGTCACCAGCTGGGTCAAATCTCTAAGAGGTTTGCTGTGCTAGGCTTGTGTTTGAAAGTGAAATACAGTATCATTGATAGTGTGAAGGATTTGGTGTCTACCCATGGAATGGGTTTCCAAATGGGGTGGTCATTGGTGGGTCATTCCTTCAATCTCTGCTCCATTTTTGTCCCTGAATTTCTTTTAGATATGACAAATTTTGGGTCAAAAGTTTTGTAGGTAGATTGGTGTCTCCATCCCTCCAATGGGCGTTCTGTCTAGCTGCAGGAGTTGTTCTTTTCAGGTTCCATATTCCAAGTTTTGGGTATTTCTGCTAAGGTCACTTTTATTGACTCCTGGGGGCCTCCTTTATCCCAGGTCTCTGGGCTTTCTTAGAAAATCCCTCTATCCACAGAAGGGCTCAGCTTAACATTATAAACTTTACTTTGATTTCAGACTACACTTTATGATTTACTTGCCTTTATGAATGAACTCACTACTGGAAAAAAAAGATAAAACAACTTATTCCAGGAGCTATGTCACTCTGGTAACAATCACAATTACTCTGGACAAATAGCCACTAGCAATAGCAAATCAGTTCTTAAGGAGAAAATATCTAATGTCTGAAGTAGATTGATTAAGCTAGCAACTATTGTTCATACCAAACTGAAATCATTACTAGACATTAGAAGTGCACCAAGCCAAACACCAACCTATTATGTAACTGTCAAGTTGGAAAGTCCCTCATCTTGCTACCATGATAAACAGGCAAAGATTGTGTCAGTCAGGACTTTCCATAACTTCTACTGTGAAGGAGAGGTTGGAGGGGCTTAGCTCAAGCTTGAATAAAGACTCTGCTTTGTGTATGAGCTGGAACCTGAAAAGTACTAACTCCTGTAGCCAGACAGGACCCCAGTGGAGGGACAGGGACAACAACCCACCTAAAAAACTTTTGATCCAAAATTATTCCTCTGTAAAAGAATTGCAGTGACAAAGATGGAGCAGAGATTGAAAGAATGACCAGCTAGTGACCAGCCCATTGTGAGACCCATTCCATGAGTGGATACCAAATTCATCACACTATTAATGTTGCTATGTTGCACTTACAAACAAGAGCCTAGCATAGCAGTCCTCTGAGTCTCTGGTGGTCTGTGGCGACCTCACAATCTTGGCATAACAGCATGACAACTGGCAGCTGCATATTTCCCCACCATTCATCTGATACTCACGAACTCTCTCCTTGCTTTCTCCATTCTTCTGATACTCACGGATTCTCTCCTTGCTTTCCCCATGTGTGATCTTGTCCCCCTATTCCCATAGTTCTCCCTTCACACATCCATTTCACTTCCTCCTTCTTCCTCCCATGAATATTTTGTTCTTTCTCTAAGTGGTATTCAAACATTCTTACTTGTGCCTTCCTTCTTATTTAACTTCCGTGGGTCTGTGGAATGTATCATTGGCATTCTGAAATTTTTGGCTAATATCCACGATTCAGTGAATACATAACATGCATGTCATTTTGGGACTTGGTTACCTCACTCAAAATGATATTTTCAAATTCCAGCCATTTGCCTGCAAAATTCATATATGTCCTTGTTTTTAAATAGTTGAATACCATTCTATTGTGTAAATGTACTACATTTTCTATATACATTCTTCAGTTGAGGGAGATCTGGGTTGCTTCCAGTTTCTGGCTACTATGAATAAAGTTGCTATGAACATAGTGGAGCACATGCCCTTGGGGTATAGTGAAGCATTGTTTGGGTATAACAGTTCACTCTAAGGACTTGTGCTGTATATTCCTAATGCTATTCTCTTTAAGCAAATAACTGGGCATGTTCTAACTCTGTGCACTCCAAGTAGTACCTGAGAAATTAATTTGTAGTCCCATGGGAGGAAAAACAGTGTAAACTAACCAGCACCCTCAGAGCTCCCAGGGACTAAACCACCAACCAAAGAGTACACATGGTGGGACTCATGGCTCCAGCTGCATATGTAGCAGAGGATGGCCTAGTCGGTCATCAATGGGAGGAGAGGCCCTTGGTTCTATGAGGTCTCTATGCCACAGTGTAGGGGAATTGCAGGGACAGAAAGTGGGAGACTATGGGTTGGTGAGTAGGGGAAGTGGGGAGAGAATAGTTTTGTTTTGTTTTGTTTTGTTTTTCTGGATGGGAAACCAGGAAAAGGGATATCATTTGAAATGTAAATAAAGAAAATATCTGATAAAAATTTTAAAAAATATTTATTTCAGATAATATATAAAATTTCTATGACTAAATCCTTAATTTTCAAACTACATTTCTTTAAAAATTTTCTCTTGTGTTTCTGTGAAGATTTATAACTAACATTTTTTCCTATTTTCATTCTGTATGAGAACATATTTTAACAAAAGAACTGGGAAAGGATTTTTGAGACACTAAGACATCATCATGAAATGAACAGAATAGATTCCAGTTACATCTAACCTAAAAGTTTCTCCTTCTGAACTTCTTATATCTGAAAACTAGTCATAAAATTCTTTGCTGGGACTAACTCCTTGACATCTGTCATTTATCTTCCCCATATGAGAATAGATTTAACTTACTAGAACAGATGCTATCCCACTGGAGAAGTCCAGAAGAGACCAAACTACCCTATAATTAATCAGAGATAGCTACAAAGAATACCCGTCAGTGAAAAGGAAGTTGTCAGAATTGAGATACCTTATCCAGCAGTTTCTGTAATTTGGCAAATAGTTAGAGAACAATGTATATAAACAGTATGGAATCATTTTCTCTTTTAAAACAAACAAACAAAAATAATATATTCTTATTGAGAAATTATGTTTTCACTCTAAGTACCTCCTGCATAGACAGTCTCTAAAATGAAGGAAGCTGGAGAGATGGTACAGTCATATCTTCTCACTGCTGTGAACTGGAATCACTCAAGCTATTCTCTATTTAATATGACACTGGTTTTCCTTTTTCCTTTATGACCTTTATTTGGCTGTGGTGTGCTTCTGTCAAAGGCCTTTTATGCTTCAATTGATATTTCAATGTGATTTTCTGACCTTGAGTCCATGTGTGAGGTAAGCTACATTTATTGTCTTACATATGTTCAAGCATCTCTGCATGCCTGGAATGAAGGCAGTTTGGTAATGATTAATGACCTTTAAACGTGGTCTTGAATTCACTTTGGAAGTACTTTGTTGAGAATTTTTATATTTCTGTTCAACTTCAGCATTGCTCTATAATTTCATGTGTTTTTGTTTTTATGTCTTTCTCTGGTTTGGGTATTAGGGACAATTATCTGCTTTTGGTATCAGGGACAAGAAACTCCCAATGGCATATTATAGTTAAACGTACAAAACAAAGAAGTAATATTGAAAGATCTAAGAGAAAATATACAAATCACATATAAAGGCAAGACCTTTAAAATAATACTGTCTTCTCAATGGAAAAAGTTAAGTCAGAGAGCCTAGGGTAATATACATAATGAGACAAGTTTACTCAACTAAAATATCTGGGAGTAGTTGAAGGAGTTAAAAACTCAAGAATAACTTATGTTCACCAAACACATATCCCTGAAAGACTACTGATATCAGTACTTCAGTCAAAAAGAGTGGTTGTTTGAATAAAAGTGGCCCATAGACTCAGGTATTTCAATGTCTGTCCCATGGGGAGTGGCACTATCAGAAGATGTGGACTAGTTGGAGTAGGTGTGGCCTTATTGGAGGAACTGTGTAACTATGGGGGTAGGCTTTGAAGTCATATATGTTCTCATGCCTGGCCTATAGTAGCAGCCTTCTTCTGCTGTCTCCAGATAAAGATGTAGAACTTTCAGCTCTCTTCAGCATCATGTCCGTTTGTATGCTGCCTTACTTTTTGTCAAGACAGTAGTGGACTAAACCGCTAAAATTTTAAGTCATCTACCACTAAGTGCTTTTTTAAATAAGTGTTGCCATGGTTATGATGTCTCTTCACAATAAAACCCTAAATAAGACATAGAGTAATATGTTTATCCAGGGGGCTACAGAAAGAAAATAAATGACTCTAGAGTTAGTGAAACACGAACTAAGAGGAAGAACAGAACCTGAAAAGAAAACAGGTATGACAGGAACCAACATCCAGCTGTTAATAATAACTCATTTTAGAGAACTTAAAAGGCAATGGCTAGTAATTTGGATTAAAGTAGAAAAAACACCAGAATGTACTTTTGTTCAATGACTCTTTAGACTATTTCCTCCTTTAATCTGGCTATGCAGTGATACAAGTTTTACATCGAGGACTTTGCTCAGTTTGAATTTAAGTTTTTGTAGAGGGCGAAAGGCAATGAGTCCAACCTTACCCTTCCCTACAAAGTCATTTAGTATTCCTCTCAATAGTTTTTCAAGATGCTGTCTTTGCTCAAGTGTATATTTTTATCACATAGACAGATAGAGTTACTAAAATAATTATACAATAAAATTACAGGGCATATCATATAGCTAAAGATATGGTGAAGCAAAAGAGGAATACAAAAAGACAGTTTAGGGAAGGTTTGAATTTTATTTTCTTATGTTTTTCAAAAGAAAATCCTCAAGAAATATACAGTAAAAGTGCCTACTTTTAAAATTTTACATATAACTTAATAAAATGAATAATAAAAACAGTAACACCAAAAGAAATTATTCTATTTTAAAAAATAGACAGAGATGGTTTGAAAAGTTTCAAATTAGAGAGCATGTCTCATATGTACAGTTAAGAGGTAGATTATCATTTAAATTTTCCAAAGGCATTCAGAAGGCCAAAAGTTAAAACAAGGTAAAAACTTCAGATGTCTGAGGAGACATGAATTTCACATTAAAAATATTTCTGGAATAAATATTTTAAGAGGATTGATATACAAATTGGAAGATCTCAAATCATTATTTTTCTTCTCACTTCAAGAATCCAATGGAGCATGATGTTCCACAAAACAACTTCATAAATGAGTAAAGAGGAAGGGTAGGAAAACCAGAACATAAAATAAGGGAAATGTCCAGGTTAATGTTATAAAATGATACCAAGATACGAGTCAACTAGAGACAAAATAGTCAGTTTGTCAGAATTTTCTGAAATAAGAAAGCAACAAGAGGATTTCAATATATATATATTATTTTCAATATATGCATACATATATATGTATATATATGTATATATATATATTATGTAATATATATAATGTATGGATTCATTAGACTGACCATATACTATGATAGAATGCTAAATAAAAGAATAGATTAAAAGGCCATACTTGATACAAAGATAAATAGTAGCTCTTGGTTCAAAAGTAGTAAGACTCTCTTTTAAATAAACATTCATAACAAATAGAAAATGGCAACAAACTTTTGAGTTGAGTCCTGTACCAACTGTTTAGAGTCTTCCTTCTACTTGAGAATAGGCTGGACAGTGTACCAAGAAAATAACAATAATGCTACTTGTTATATCATTATCATGATATAGAAGGTAGAAGTAAATATAAATCATGCAGTGTAACACATAATAATTTACACATATGTATTATTTGTATAGTATATATTATGAACATACAAAATAAATAAGTATATGTAATATTTATTTTATGTAATATTAGTCCTTTGTCTCAGCACATAGCTCTTTCGTTTATTTTTTTACCAATATTAATATCTTAATGTTTTGTTTTGCCCCAAGATAACATAGATTGAATTAAATACTTTAAATAGATAATCTCTAATGCCCTTTCCAACCTCTAAATTCTTTAAATACATGAATAATTTAAAAGATAATCACTGTAAAATATAACTATTATTAATAAAAGTTCCAATTCATTTTAATGTTATATTGCCTTAAATGTATTTTCCTGTCAGTTAAAATAATGAAAACTTTTCTAGACAAGCATAAAAACTATTTCCTAGAGAAATTGTTTATCAATAATATAAGAAAATGTGTCACTTATTATAACAAACAGTTGTGCATATTTAGATTTGGTAATTAGATTTATGCTTATAGCTCTTAAAAATGAATGTGTTAAACTATCTACAAGTAAAATGAGTTTGGAAGGCTTCTGATAAAATAATAAATCCTTTAACAGTCCAAACCTACAAAGAACTGTTAATGTAAGACTCTCATTGCTTTTATTATTCCTGTAGAAAATAAATGATGTTATTCAAGTTCTCTGTATTAAATAGGCTTGAATTTTACACATATGTTTTAGCAACTATTTTTTAATTATCATCCTTCTATTTTGACAAAATCAGAACAAAAATAAGAATTGTATTTAACACTCTTCAATAATGCTTTGATATGAACATAGATAAACACTGATTTAAAATTAAATTTTCAGAGTTGAAATGCAAAAATTCTTATGATCACTGCTTTCTGTTGTTATGGATTATTGATAATTTCCATTTTAGGGTTGACACCAATTAATGTGAGCCTTCTGTGTAAGATTTAATGCATTTAAAAGTACTCCATATTGCACATGGAAATACTTGGAACAACTTATCTTCAGCCAGTTAAAATAATAAGTAACTCATATTCTTTGTATACTTAGGAAATTTTACTCAATAAGTATTTCATATTTGCCAAAATTGACTCATCTGAAGCAATCAATTAATGATAACAAAACATTAAGAAGTTATCTTCTAGCCTTATGAGTGACAATGTAAGGTTCAAAATTATCTATAATATGACATGATTCTCTGACTTAAATAATATTAGCATTAAGTTTTAGGTTATAAAATGCTGTGTAATTGTGTTGCTTTATATATTTCTAGTAATATTTTTCCTGTAAATAGAAACTGATGTATATGTCAGACTTTCAATGTACATCCTTTGTTTTTTCATATCCCAGTTAATTAAGACAATGGAGTACAGGTCCATATGTTCTGTGTATATTAGGCTCAGTAGATTCAGTTCTTCACACTTGAGACTTTAATATTTGCATCAGGTCTGTAGACTAGTGATAGTATAGCTCTTTGTATGGCTTTTACAGCAGAATTAATGGTCAATGTTTCTAGTATCAAAATTTTTTGTTGTTATTATTTTGGATGTCATACAATGCATAAAACATCACATAATGATTCAAATTACTATACTCAATTGAACCCTTAGAGGTGAAATTTCAGGTATGAATGGTTAAAAGGTTATGATGGCAACACAAGGATGATATTGGAAATAATGATGAAGTCTTTTTAAAGTTATCTTTTTGTGTGCCAGACATTGACTGATATTCTTATATGTAGGTCATAGTGGCAATCAAATGATACTATGTCACAACACTGACAGGTTCTGTGTTCTGTGTTCCTTGTATCCCCACTTCCATGACACCAAGAACGTACTAATGCTGAACTGATATATGCTGGAAGATACAAGTAAATACAGTAGATAATACAGAATTTACTACATACATTTATTGAAATGTGTCAATATATTTTCTGTGGCTAATATTAAGACATTCTTATGAGACTTGCCTTGTGATTTTTATAAATAGAAATGTCAATTTCTGTGTGGGTGAAACTCTCATCTTTTAAATGCATGAGAGAAATATCAGAAGTTCTTTGGAAGATGTTAAAATTAAAACATGATATAAGTTCTTGAGATTGCAAAATAGAAAATGTTGAATCAATGTATTTATTTCTCTATAAGGTATCTTTACAATTGACCTATGGATTATTGCTATATTGATCTTTGGAATAAAGCAATAAAATGAAAAATACTATAACTATTTTATGGAGAATTTAATTATTCCTCTTCTAAATAGCAGTTAATTAAACATGAGCAGTAAAACTTACCATAAAATAATACTATACAGTATTGTTTAAAAGGAGAATAAACATTTGGTCGAAAATTTACATTGAGTTTTAAATTAACAATTATGTATTTTTATCTTTAAAAGTTATCATAATATTCTATCTAAATTCATAAAAGGAGAAATGATCTGTATTGTATCATCTTAATTAACTGGGATATGAAGAAACAAAGGATGTACATGGAAAGTCTTAGATGTACAGCAGTTTCTATTTACATGAAAAAAATGTAACTGAAGATGTATAAAGCAATACAATTAGACCGTGTTTGATTACCTAAAAAACTTAAAATACAATGACCAATTTAATACTGTATGCCATATTTTCACATTTCGGGCTATAATTTTTTTTAAACCAAGATATCTGAAAAGGTTTTGATGTATTCTTCCCATTCTCTGTGAGACATACCTATTTTCTTTAAAAAAAATAAAATCACACATATTAATTTTTATTTGTCTGTTTATATATATATATATGATTGTTTTATTTATTTACATATCAAATGTTATCCCCCTTCCCAGTTTCCCCACTGCACATCCCTTATCCCATACCCCTCCTCCCTGATTCTATGAGTTCTCCCCTACCCTCCCAACCAGCCCCACCTGGTAGCCCTAACATTCCCCTGCACTGGGGCATCCAGCCTCCACAAGACCAAGGGTCTTCCCTCCCATCAATGCTAGATAACGCAATCCTCTGCTACATATGCAGTTGGAGCTAGGGGACCCTCCATGTGTACTCTTTGGTGTTGGCTTAGTCCCTGGAAGCTCTGAGATGTCTGGTTGCTTGATTTTGTTGTTCTTCCGATGGGGTTGTGAAACCCGCCAGCAAATTCAGCCCTTCCCCTAACTCCTCCATTGGGGCCCTGTGCACAGTCAGATGGTAAGCTATGAGCATGCTCATCTGTATGGGTCAGAATCTGGCAGAGCCTCTCAGGGCACAGCCATACAGAGTCCCTGATCTCAAGCTGTACTACAGAGCAATATTAATAAAAACAGCATTGTATCAGTACAAAGAAAGGAAGGTAGATTAATGGAACAGCATTGGAGACCCAGAATTAAACCTACACACCTATGGTCATGTGATCTTTGACAAAGAAGCTAAAACTATCCTGTGGAAAAAAGATAGCATATTCAATAAATGGTACTGGCTCATGTGGCAGTCTGCATGTAGAAGAATGCAAATTGATCCATTCATATTTCCTTGTACAAAGCTCAAGTCCAAGTGGATCAATGATCTCCAGATACAACCAGATGCAGTGAATCTAATAGAAGAAAAAGTGGGAAAGAGCCTTGAACACATCAGCACAGGGGAAAATTTCCTGAACAGAACACCAATCCTAGAGCTTAGGCTCTAACAACTATAGACAGATGGAAACTCATAAAATTGAAAAGCTTCTGTAAGAGAAAGGACAAAACTGCAACCTATAGTTCAGGAAAAGATCATTACCAACCTTCTATCTGATAGAGAGCTAATATCCAATGTATACAAAGAACTGAAGAAGCTAGACTTCAGAGAACCAAGTAACCCTCTTAAAAATGGGGTACAGAATTAAACAAAGAATTCTCAACTGAGGAATCTCAAATGGCCATAAGATACTTAAAGAAATACACCAGCTGATATGAGACCCCCAACACAGTAGAGGACTTCAGAGTCTGTGTTCATTCAGAGAAGATGTACCTAACCCTCAAGAGACTAGAGGCCCCAGAGAGTCTAGAGATCAGGTGTGTGTGGGGGGGGGGTTTCTGGGAGCATCCACATGGACACAGGGGGAGTGGGGATGCAGGATGGGATGTGGAGTGGTCGGAGGGATGAGGGACAGGGAATGGAATATGGAGTATAAAATATAAATTAATTAAAAAAGTTTAAATTACTGTGTTTGACAATAAATTTCTTAGCACACTACATTCAGTTTTGTTCATTAGTAAAATAAAGTTTTCTTAGCAAAAAAACAATAAAATAAAAAACAAACGTTCAACATTCTTAGTCATCAGGGAAATGCAAATCAAAACAGCACTGAGATTCCACCTCACACCTGTTAGAATGGCTAAAATAAAAAAAATCTCAGGTGACAACAGATATTGGTGAGTATGTGGAGAATGAGGAGCACTCTTCCATTGCTGGTTGGAATGTAAGCTGGTACAACCACTCTGGAAATCAGTCTGGTGGTTCTTCAGAAACTTGGACATAGTACTATCTGAACACCCAGCTATATCACTTCTGGGCATATACCCAAAAGATGCTCCAAAATATAACAAGGACAGATGGTCCACTATGTTCACAGCAGCCTTATTTATAATAGCCAGATGCTGGAAGCAACCCAGATGTCCCTCAACAGACAAACTGATACAGAAAATGTGGTACATTTACACAATGTACTACTACTTAGCTATTAAAAACAACGACTTCATGAAATGCACAGGCAAATCAATGGAAGTAGAAAATATCATCCTGAATGAGGTAACCCAATCACAAAAGAACACACATGGTATGTATGCTCTGATAAGTAGATATTAATAAAGAAGCTTGAAATACATATTTTTATTTATGTTCTCCTCCCTAATCATTCTGCAAATTAACTATCAGTTTTCTTATAGATTATCATTTATATACATTATAACTTTATATATTTTGTTTTCCTTTTCAGTTTTAGCAGAGTGGATCTTCCAGGTATTCAGCTGAATATTTTTATCTTTTCTTATTTTTACATCCAAAACAGTTACAATGCATTCTTCTACTCCCAAGTATTTTCTTCTATGAATATATTACTAATCATTATTATTGCATTCTTGATAGAAAACTTTAATGGATGTGGAATGTTGTAGAGAAATTTTAATCCAGCAACATGGATACTAAGACAAGGGATCACCTTCAAAGACCCTTTAGATCTGTGATCCAGCTAGAATAAAGAATGAAGACATATACCTTTATTCCTTCTGACTTCAATACAGATACACCCTTAGCATATATTTTCAATCTGAAACAGTGAAGGTAAAGTTAGTTTGTAAAAGAATGCATCCATGTTTGAAACTGTTATTTGAGTGGCAGACAAAATCAGAGAAAAAAATGACAGAATGAGCCAGAAATAGGATATGCTAGCATTTATGATGAAAAGAAAGAAAGGCTACTTAAGAGTAGTACAGAGAAAGTTCAGTCAAATCATTTCATGGAGTCAGGCCACTTAAATTATGTGAGTACTGTTAGTACACTTCTGTTTATTTCAGTTGAGTGCAGTCATAGTCAATGTGGTGGAATTGAGTTCAGTTTAGTCAGTTTTGTTCAATGCCATTCAGTTCATGGAAAGCAGAAACAGTTTTATTGGGACAGTTTTGTAAATACACAATGAGCTAGAGTATAAGAATGAGCCAGAGTATTAGAATATATTTCCAGAGTTAGTTTGAGGCGAAGCAGCACAATTCAGTGACAAGCAAAGATAGGCCAGATTGAATCAGTCATCTTGCAGAAGAGTTTGAGCCACAACACCTGAATTGAACCTGCCAGCCAACGTTCAGAAAGAGTAAGAAAGAATGAGCTTAATCAGCAATAAGTCTTGAAACATTCTAAGTCTAGATTAGATTATATAGAGGCTAGAAGTTTCCAGGCCTAGGCCTAGGGACAGAACAGAAAAGGAAATGCTCTGGGCTCAGCCCAAATCATGTCTTCATAGAGCGTGAGTATGGATTTCATCTCATTCTATCATCTGAGGGAAAAAAAAAAAAACAACATTACAGAAGGGATACCTTGTGTGGGATGTCAGATAATGATTCAAAGTATCTGGACTGTAAGCTGTTATAGGCATAAATTTCTTCTAATCAAGGAAAAATGAAAATGGACTTTTAATTTTATGACTTTTCTATAATGAATATTTTCCAAAGTTTGACTCTTATTATGACATCAAGTTCTCTTTTATTCCTCATAGTAATAACATTTTTGTTCTTTTAGAAATGTGGTTTAATGATTGTATTTTGTTATAGATATAACTGTAGAAAATATAGTTTTAATCATGGCTCAGTGAATATTTTTAAATTATGTTGACTAACAACAGCAACAGCAGCAACAACAACAACATTCAGATATGTCTTGTCCAAAAATAACCTTCAGATTTCCTCTAGAAATCACAAAAGCAAATATCATGGATGGTATTCATTTATTAAAACTAAACAAGGTTTCTGAAAACTAAATTAAGAGATGATTTTACATGTCTATATTTTACATGAATCTTCATAGTTCTCCCATTTCATGGCACAAAGAACTTAAAAAGGACTTATGAGTAATGAGCGACTTATCTTAGGACTCCAAGGAAGCCACATTTAAAAATAATGAGAGAGCCTATTCTGGTATTTCAGAATGCTCACTGTATTGACAAGGCTGTGTTTCATTCAAAGATGGATTTCTAAACAAAAACAGCAACAACAAGAGAAAGAAGAAACATATAATATGGCTGCTCAGAATGAAGGTAAGAAAGTTTCTGAAAATAATAAAAAATATAACCACATTTAGAAAACTATGAAAAATCACTCTCAGTGCAAAGAAAACAGTTGAAAAATGACATATAAAATTAAAGTCAATGATAATAATAAATGGGATTCAAAGTCTAAAACAATCTGATTTTTTGAAAAAATTAATTAAGTTAATTAGTAAAAGCTAAGAGATAAAAACAATTTGTCAATATCAAAAAATACAGAAAATGACAGTGGATCTGATAATGTTAGAATAATAATTAACATATTTGAAGAACTCTATACTAATTTTGATGAAAGTGTCAAATCTTTGAAAGACAAGCCCATGAAAATTTACATGAGAGAATTAGATTTTTTTAAAAAAAAAAAGCCTATAAATTCCTTCCACAAAATATAAACCTGGGAACCTTTCATAACTCACTATAAGATTATAATTGCCCCAGCAGAAAGCCACACAGTGATATTACACAAAACAGAAACATTGACCATTTGTTCTTGGAAATGCTCATGGAAAATATTTCTAGTAAATATTGGCAAGTATTGGCCAGTGAGTTCCCACAGGACCCAAACATTATAGAATAGTCTATATGTCATGGTTTATCCTCTAGAATTTGACAGTTAAGACCCTACAAATGAGGGCATTGGTACTTATCTGGAAACTTCAGCCCAACGATCTAGTTTTCATAATGCTAAAATCTTCTATTAATGCTACTGCAATAGAAAACTAACCACCAGTCTTACCCAACTTTAAAAATCTTAGAGTTATAATAACCTTTGGGGGGAAAGCATACACAATGGTATAATAGTGGCATGAAAATTGTGTAAGTAATCAATCACCTTCTGATTATATTTAATCTTGCTTCACAAAATGAAATTTATGCCTGGCTCCATTCTTGGACTTGTTAGAAACAAGTAACAGAATTGATGGGAGAATATATCAGTATTGTTTTCCTACATGAGCATAGTATTAAACCAGCACCAAATGGCTGCTCCTTATACTTACAGATTATCTCTTGGCTTTCATCAAAAAGGTTTCACTTTTATTAAAAGTAAATTATCTCATTCAATAGGTACTGACCATCCTTTCCTCTCTCTATACTTCTCCAAGCGCCCTCCCACACCTCCCCTTTCTCCCAGATCCACTCCCCCTCCATTTTAAAAGAGCAGGTATCCAAGAGAAAACAACTAAACATAAAAAAAAAAGCAAAACAAGACACAATAAGACAAAAACCCCCACAGTGAGGCTGGACAATATGAGAAGAGTCCCCCCAAAAGGCAAAAACTCAAATATATAACCATTCCCAGTATTAGGAATACCACAAAAACAACAAGCTAACAGCCACAATATATATGCAGAGGACATGGTACAAATTCTTGCAGGCCTTGTGCCTGCCTCTTTAGTCTTTCTGAATCCTTATGAACTTTGCTTAAAGGATTCAGGAGGCCATGTTTGCCTGGTGTCATATCAAGGCTGGTAGATGAATATAAAGAAGCAGTGTGTTCAAGCCACAACCCTTCAGTTGCACGTATGAACACAGTGACTGTGATAGTTAGGCACAAGACCTGTGCAAACTCCAACCATACTAAATGCACCATCATGTAGAGAAAAGGGGACTATAAAATCCTATTTTTAACTGAAGTTCCTTGGCAATTGATCACTACTAGGATAGGGAAGTGTCGTTCTCCATTAGGAAAATGTATCATGGTAAATGAAGCAAACTCCAGTGGAAGACCACAAATTGTACAAATCCAGCACAAATTGGTCTTAATAGGTTAAACTTGATTAGTTAAGAAAAGGAGACACAAAGTTTGAAAGATAAGGTGGTGTGGATATGGGAAGAGTTGAAGGATAGGGTTTTATATAATCACATTATGTGAAATTCTCAAAGAACTAATAAATAATTGAAGACTGAATCAAGTATATATGCATATATATATGTATCATAACCAAGTTAGTCATGTAAGAAAAATTAAAATTTGAATATAGGTTAGAAATTTTCATATTGCCAGTAATTAATAATTAGAAAATCACTTATTCATTTAAGAGAAAAAATTCATATATCCATAATAGTCAAATCCAGAGAAAAAAGTAAATTAGTGTTTTTATGGGTCTATAAAAAGGGGTATTTGAAGGTGGTTTCTTTTATGTTTGCTTTTTTGTTTTTGAGAAGATAAATTTATTCTAACACAGCATATTTTGACCATATCTTTCCTATAACCCAACTCCTCCCTGATCTGATTGTGTTCTTTTTAAAAACAACAAAAAAGAATAAATAAAAAGTCTACAAAAAACATGGGTTCCAATTTTTTTGATCAGATATTTAAGAAATCATAGTAATTTAAATACTAGCTATACACAGAAAAAGTTAAGAATGTTATACATTTTAACTATTCTACTAACTCTTTATAATTATATAATTGAACATCATTTAGCAAAAATTGATAAAAAAACCTCACTATGTAATAAAGTTTCACTTTAAAAATTAATAAAACATTTGAATAAATTTTAAAAGCCACATAAATTCATTATATGCTATCTAGACAAGGATTGTATAATAAGAAAAATCAGATTTAGGAATATGATTTCGGTGGGTTTTATACAGTCTATTTGGAGAAATCTGGGAGAGAAAAATGCCTTCTGGAAATGATGGTGAGACATCTTTCAACGAATGTGTGAAAACTTTGGAGCGAAAGTGTCATTGATGCCCTGAGGTACTTGCTCCAGTAGTAGAGCCATCAACTCAGATCTAAAATTGTTTCAGAGCATAGTGTCAGATTCGTCAATCTTCCAGAAACTTAACAATAACTTCTCCACTGAAGTCTAACATAACATTCGCTTCAGCAGAAATGCAGATTCATTACAAGTCTAAAAGATAGCACATTTTAATTTATGCAAGCAAAAATAGATAATTCTTGATGTACTTTCAAGTCAGTCTTAACTAAACAATTAAACAACAATCAATTTGCTACAAATTTTCAGTTTTTGTTTTATGATATATATATACATATATACTTAAAATATAAATTGTAAAGAACTATACATATCTATATTTTAAGGAATATTTTTAAGAAATATATATTCTAAAGTAATATGAACCATATTTTGATTTTAATTTTTTGTATTCACTTTCAATTAATTATGTTAATAAAATGTATTAATCATACAATTGTTAAGGTTTTTATCTGATTTTCAATTAAGAATCTTAGTTAATAAAAAGGGAAATAACATACATTTGACTATTCCATAAATTAATTTTTGGTAGAATATTCATAAATTTTATATAGGTGATTAAACTGGTAACGGTTCAGTAGACCAAGAATAAGATTAAGAATAAACATCATTTGTTGAATATGCTGTGTCTTGGCCAGGCACTGGAGGCACACACTATTAATTCCAGCACTTGGGAGGCAGAGCCAGAGTTCGAGGCCAGCCTGCTCTACAGAGTAAGTTTCAGGACAGCCAGAGCTATCGATAAACCCTGTCTAGAAAAAAAAAAAGAAAGAAAGAAAAAGAAAAAGAAAGAAAATGCTGTCTCTTTATCACTGTATGGTTTCAGCTTCTTTATCAAAAATCAAGTTAACATAGACGTGTGGGTTTATTCTTGAGTCTCCAAATTTATTCCATTGATCTACATGCCTGGCTCTGTACCAGTACCATGCTGTTTTTATTCCTATTGCTCTGTAGTAAAGCTTGAGGTTAGGGATGGTGATTCCACCAGATGTTCTTTTATTGTTGAGCATTGTTTTACTATCCTGGGTTTTTGATATTCCAGAAGTAGCTGAGAATTGCTCTTTCTCTTTCTGTGAAGAATTGAGTTGGAATTTTGATGGGTATTGCACTGCATCTCTAGATTGCTTTTGGTAAGAAGGCCATTTTTACTATATGAATCCTACTGATTCATGAGCATGGGAGATCTCTCCATCTTCTGATGTCTTCTCTGATTTCTTTCTTCAGAGACTTAAGGTTCTTATACAGATCTTTTACTTGTTTGGTTACAGTCACATCAAGGTGTTTTATATTGTTTGTGACTATTGTGAAGGGTGTTTTGCTAATTTCTTTCTCAGCCTATTTATCCTTTGAGTAGAGGAAGGCTACTGATTTGTTTGAGTGAATTTTACATGTGGCCACTTTGCTGAAGTTGTTTTTCCGGTAGAAGAGTTCTCTGGTAGAATTAGGGGTTGCTTATGCAACTTATCATATCATCTGCAAATAGTGATACCTTGATATCTTCCTTTCCAATTTGTATCCTTTGAACTTCCTTTTGTTGTCTAATTTCTCTAGCTAGAAGTTCAAGTACTATATTGAATAAATAGGGAGAGTGGGCAGACTTGTCTTATCTCTGATTTTACTGAGATTGCTTTAAGTTTCTCTCCATTTAATTTGATGTTGGCTGTTGCTTTGTTGTATATTGCTTTAATTATCTGTAAGTATGGGCTTTTAATTCCTGGTATCCCAAATACATCTAACATGAAGGGGTGTTGTATTTTCTCAAAGGCTTTTTCAGCATCTAATGAGATGGGCATGTGAATTTTTTCTTTGAGTTTGTTTATATAGTGGATTACATTAACAGATTTTCATATATTGAACCAACTTTGCTTCCCTGGGATGAAGCTTACTTGATCATGGTGAATGGTGTATTTCATGTGTTATTAGATTTGGATTGATAGAATTTTACTGAGTATTTTTCTGTCAATTTTCATAAGGAAAATTGGCCCGAAGTTCTCTTTGTTTGTTGGGTCTTTCGTGCTTTGAGTATCAGAGTAACTGTGGCTTCAAGGAATTAGGTAGTGTTCCTTCTGGTTCCATTTTATGGAATAGTTTGAGAAGAGTCTGGTCAAATTTTGTGCTAAAGCCATCTGACCTTGGCCTTATTTTTGCTGGCAGGTATTTAATGACTGCTATTTCCTTAGGGGCTATGGGATTATTTAGAAAGACTTCTTGTTTTTGATTTAGCTTTGGTACATAGTATCTGTCTAGAATATCATAAATTTCATCTAGATTTTCCAGTTTTGTCAAGTATAGGCTTTTGAAATGATATGATTTTTTTAATTTCCTCATTTTCTATAGTTAGGTCTACCTTTTTGATTCTGATTTTGTTAATTTGGGTACTGTCTCTGTGCACTTTGGTTAGTTTGGCTAAGAATTTATCTCTCATGTTGACTTTCTCAAAGAACTAAACTTTGGTTTTGTTGATTCTTGGTATCATTCTCTTTGTTTCTATTTGGTTTACTTCTGCCCTGAGTTTGACTGTTTCCTGTCATCTACTCATGTTAGGTGTGTTTGCTTCTTTTTATTCTAAGACTTTCAGGTGTGCTTTTAAATTGCTAGTGTAGAATATCTTCAATTATTTTATGAAGGTACTCAGTGCTATAAATTTTCCTGTGCACTGCTTTCATTGTGTTCCATAACTTTGTGTATATTGTGCTTTCATTTCATTAAATTCTAGAATGTCTTTAATTTCTTTATTTCTTCCTTGACCAAGTTATCATTGAGCAGAGTTATTCAGTTTCTATGAGTATACAAGTTTTCTGTTGTTTTATTGTTATGAAAAACTAGTCTTCATCCATTGTGATCTAATAGAATGCATTAGATTGTTTCAATCTTCTTGTATCTGTTGAGACTTGTTTTGTGTCTAATTATACGGTCAATTTTGGAGAAGGTATCATGAGCTATTGAGAAGAAGATATATTCATTTTTTTTAGGGTGAAATGTTCTGTAGATATCTATTAAATCCACTTGGTTCATAACTTCCACTAGAAGCCTTCAGATGAAGAGGTAGAATTCTTAGCTCCTCCTGCACCATGCCTGTCTTGAAGTTCCCAGGCTCCCACCTTGATGATAATGGACTGAAATGCTGAACCTATAAGCCAGCTCCAATTAAATGTTGTCTTTATAAGATTTGCCTTGGTCATGGTGTCTGTTCATATCCGTAAAACCCTAATTAAGACAAACTAAATTAAGCCTCTGTTTAGTTACTGTTTCGATAATTTTTCCATTGGTGAGAGTTGGATGTTGATGTCTCACACTATTATCATGTGAGGATCAATATGTGTTTTGAGCTTTAGTAACATTTCTTTTACAAATGTCGTTGCCCTTGCATTTGTGGCATAAATGTTCAGAATCGAAAGTTCATCATTGTGGAATTTTCCTTTGATGAGTATGAAGTGTCCTTCCCCATCTCTTTTGATAACTTTTGGTTGAAATTCCAGCTTGTATCTTGAGATCAGTTGCTTAGAAATTTTTCTTCCAGTGTTTTGGTCAGAGGTAGTATCAGTCTGCATGTAGAAGAATGGATATTGATACATTCATATCAAGGGTACAAAGCTCAAGTCCAAGTGGATCAGTGGCCTCCTTTTAAAACCAGACATGTTGAAGCTAATATAAGAGAAAGTGGGAAAGAGCCTCAAACACTTAAGCACAGGAAAAAACTTCCTGAGCAGAACATCATTGGCTCAGGCTCTAAGATCAACAATTGACAAATGGGACATTATGAAACTGAAGAACTGTTGTAAGGCAAAGGACACTGTCAATATGACAAAATAGCAACCTATAGTTTGGGAAAAGATCTTTACCAATCCTCATGTGATAGAATGCTAATATCCCAAATATACAAAGAAATCAAGATGTTAGTCTCCAGAAAACCAAATATCCCAATTAAAAACTGGGGTACAGGGTTAAACAAAAATTCTCAACTGAGGACTCTCCAATGGCTGAGAAGCACCTAAAGAAATGTTCAATATATTTAGTCATCAGGGAAAGGCAAATCAAAACGACCCTGAGATTCTACCCTACACTAATCAGAAGGGCTAAGATCAAAAACGCAGGTGACAGCAGATGAGCAGATGCTGACAAGGATATGGAGAAAGAAGAAAACTCCTCCATTGTTGGTGGGATTACAAGCTGATACAACCACTCTAGGAATCAATCTGTTGGCTCTCAGAAAACTGGAAATAGTTCTACCTGAAGACCTAGCTATTCCACTCCTCAGAATATACGAAAAAATATGTTCCAATACATAACAAAGACACATGTTCCATTATGTTCAAAGCAGCCTGATTTATCATAGCCAGAAGCTGGAAACAACTTAGAGGCTCCTCAACAGAAGAATGGATACAAAAAATGTGGTCCATTTACACAATGGATTACTACTCACCTATTCAAAATGAGAACTTCACAAACTTTGGAGGGAAATGGATAGAACTAGAAAATATCATCCTGAGTAAAGTAACCAAGACCCAAAAATATATACATAGTATGTACTCACTGAGAAATGCATATTAGGCCCAAAGCTCAGAATATCCCTGATAAAACTCACAGACAATATTAAGCTTAATAAGAAGTAAGACCAAAGTGAGGATGCTTCAAACCCACTTAGAATGTGGAACTAAAGAATTACAGAAGAGAAGGACCTGGTAGGGAGAAGGAAGAGGGAGGCAAAAGGAGCGGCAGTACCAGGTATGGGAAGAAGCCACAGAGAAGTCCAGAGGGCAAGGAGAATGAATAGAAATAAGTAGCAGTAGAAGATGGGGAACATGAGGTGTTACTGCCCAAAAGTAACGTTAAAGAGAGGGTTATTCTGGGAAATGGAGTTAGAAGGAAAAGCAACAGTAGAAGAGAGTTTAGAAGAAAATAAGGTGGCCAAAGTTATACCTGTCCATGTGGAAGGTTTAAAAAAATTAGATGGGAGTCGTGACTGCTCAGCCATCTTGAATTTAATGCCCTGTTTGTAACAAGCCAACAGATAGAATAGGTGAGGTAAAACCCAGAGGTGGGACTTCTGATGTAACTGGAACCAGGAGCGAGGAGTGGCAAACAGCAGGAGGTGGGCAGAGAGGTATGTTTATGAGAGGCAGGCCTTAAACCAGGAGAGTTACAATGAGGAACCACTAGAAAGTTCCAGGGGCTCACAGGTCCCATTGGGGATGACTTTAGCCAAAATACCCAACAGCAGGGAAATATAACCTGAATAGAGCACTGCCAGTAATAGTCCCAGTAGAGTGATGGGGCCACCCCACCCATCTAAATATATTTATAACTCACAATAGTTCCTGTCTAAAAGAAATGCAGAGACAAAAATGGAGTAGATGCTCAAGAAAAGGCCATCCACAGACTGCCACATGGAGCAATTCATTCCATTTGCAGGCACCAGGCCCCAATGCTATTACTGATGCCAAGATGGGCTTGGAGACAGGAGTCCTCTGAGAGGCTATGTAAGCAACTGATTAAGGCAGAGGTAGATACTCACAGCCAACCATTGAACTGATTCCAGGAACCACAATTGAAGATTTAGGGTAAGGGATAAAGGAGCTGAAGGAGAGTGCAATCCCATTAGAAGAACAACAATTTCAAGTAACCAGACCCCTCAGAGATCCCAAGAACTAAACTGACAACCAAAGAGTGTACATGGGCTGGTCCATGGCTCTAGCTACATACGTAGCAGAGGACTGCCTTATCTGGCATCAGTGAAAGGGGAAGTGCTTGGTCCTGTGGAGACTTGATGTCCCAGAGAAGGAGGATGCTAGAAGGGTGAGTACTGGATGGGTGCGTAGGTGGAGGAGAACCCTCTTAGAGGCAAAGAGGAGAGAAAGGGGGGAGGAGGTTCATGCAAGGAAGACCAGGAATGTGGATATCATTTGAAATATAAACAAATAAAATGATCAATACTTTTAAAAAAAGGAAAGAAAAATCATATGCAAATAGCTAATATACATGGTATTTATGTGACAAAAATATATAAAATAAAAGATTATAGAGAAATTTTAAGCCAGCAACATGGCTGCTCTGGCAAGGGATCACATTCAAAAACAGTCTAGGTTTGAATGATCTGGCTGGAACACGGACAAGCCCTTAGTAAACACCTTTCATTATTAACTATAAAGGTAATAATAATTTATATACAGAACCAGCCTTATTTGAAAGTGAAGATTAATAGAGAGGCAGAAAAAAAATAATGAATTAAAGAAAGATCTGACAGAATGAGTCAGAAATAAGATATGTTCAGCTCTCATGAGAGCAACATAAGAAGAAGAATTGATTTATAAAAACAGTACAGAGATTGGGTGGGGAGAGGATCAGAAAGAGAAGGATGAGGCAGTTTTAACAGGACAATTTTACAGAGACAGGTTGTAGGTGAAGACAGATGAACCAGAGAATGAGAATGAGCCAAAAGATTAGAATAAGTTTCCAGAGTCAGGCAAAGCAGAGCAATTCAGTCAGAATTGAAAGAAGTCAGTGTGAATGAGTCAGCTTGGAGGAAACTTTGAGCCAGAATGGCTAAGTTGAACCAGCCAGCTAGCCAGCGATCAGAAAGAGCAACAAAGAAGTTATTTAGTAGTAAGTTGTTTAAATGACATTTATCCCTGGGAAATAAATGATATTTGCAGGGAATAGTTTTATTTAATGAATAAATTCTAACTGGATGAAACATACCCATATTAAAGGAAAAAGAATAAAAAAATTCTATAGTAATCTTTTCAACACTGAAGACATAAATAGCCAAATTCAAAGTTGAAAAATTTGAATATTATATTCTAAGAGCTGTAAGTACAATTTGTGCCAATTTTGCCTTGTTAAATATATGATAGAGATGTGGCCAAAGATTAGAAAATAATGTGCTTGTGTGGCAAGAGTGAGGATCAGACTTTGATCTCTTAGAATTCACATTGGGGAGCAGAAGCACAGAGTCGTAGCAATACTATACATTCCCAACACTCTGGATAGAGAGACAGGTTCATCTCGTGGGGCCTACTGCCTAAAATTGGTTTAGCATCTTAAGTAAGTTGCAGGTCAGTGAGAAGTCTAGCCTCACAGCAAAATAATAACAACAACATATAAAATAACCAAACATACATGAACAAACATGAAAAGGAACAACTGTAAAATGATTGCAGAAGCTGTCACCTGGACTCTATATGCCTAGTTGCACATGTATACATGAAAGTAAACCTGCATATTCAAACATAATATTTGGAACAATATCTACAATCTTGATGTAATGTCATTTAAATTGGACAAACATTAAGAAATACTCTATTTCCAATTAAAATTTCAAAATAACATGAAATATTTAAAGATTTCAACCATTTGAAGAAATTAGGACTAATTTGTGTTCTTTACAAAAAATATGGAATATCTCAGTAGCACATATAGAAATAAAGGATGAATTTAACAATAATTCTAAATGATTTCAAATAAAACAATGTAAACACATTCCTTGGTTAATTTTTAGCTATTAAATAGCTTTCCAACATCACTAACCTTCAGTATAAAGATACAATACAGCAGAGGAGTAGTATTTGAATTGACAGCAGTTACCTTTAGAATGTAAAGGTCAGTTTCTAATATGTGAGTGTTCTCATTACAGTTACATAATAGTGATGGGGATTATTTATATCTATAATATAAGTGTAACTTGTCTCAGATTCATTAAACTCCATTTTATTAATAAAATTTAGAAAAATTTTGCACATATAAAATTGCTACAAAATCTCTGTGGTCATGGTGCTACATTTCTTTAATCCCAATAATTAGAAGGCCAAGGCAAGGGAAGAGGATCACAAGTCCGTTACCAGCCTAAACTATATAATAAGACTCTGTGAGAGAGTTATGAAAAAGGTAAGATTTAATCTATTCAAAGGAAAATGTTAAAATTACATCAGTTTATACTGAGAGGTTCATGGAAAAATAATTTTAGATGCATTTAATCATTAATGTAATTCACATCAAAGTGACCATTTCCATTTTGTTTTTAGTGGTATATACAAGTGCACATCAGACTTAAATTACCAGAGATATATTAAAATAAATCTCTCAATCACAGAAGAAAGGGCAAAATTAGGACAAGATTTATTAAAACTTCAAATTTTTCCATAATTCACATAAAGTACACAAAAGTGATCTATAATCAGAAAACTTAAATGCGGTTTTCAATTACTATGAAAAGTACTACAAACAATGTGAAAATCTGCAAGTAAAATCTCAAGACAATGATTATCAATGTATAAATCTTATAAATACCTACAATTTTAGACTTCTGTGGCTAGCAAAATACAATGAGCATTACCAATAAATATTGTAATGAGTACCATGCGTTTTCAACATACTTCCTTGTCCATATATGACATTATTTAACTATTACATTGACTTGGAAAGTATACTAAATGATAGGATATAGAGTAATATCCATTTTAATGATACTTATTGGTTGAGCGTTGGGCCTTCGTGCCAAAGTAATGGTATGAATCATAGTAAAATATACAAGCCTTACATTTCTATTGATTTTGAGTTGAGGTAATTTTTTCCCACTGTAGAAAGAGGTTTGTTGGACTTTGGTTGTGGTTGACAACCGAAGCAAACTATAAACATAACTATAGGTTCTTAGAGTCCAATTGGGCAGGCATTTTATATTCATCTAACTAAAAAAAATAGTTGTACCTTTCTCACTGGGGCCTAATATTTCCTCAATAGCAGATTTTCCTTGGACATATAATACTACCAAACATTGGATTCAGAGACCTAAATATATAGAAAAGACGTAAACAAATCAGAATATATTTGGTTGAAAGAATGATAGTCTCACTACTTTTAGGACAGTGGGCAAATTTAAGTTGACATGATGATAGAATAATATACCATATTAATATGCATAGATGCTAGCTAGAGTAATGAGTGAGAGGCACTAGGGAGGAAGCATCTAATTTAGTGTCATCATGATTTGTCCATGCTCTTCAAACAAACTATAGCTTTTTTCAGCAATAGGTAATTCATACTTAGATTCATATAATGTTGATAGGTAAGATATATTCTCATGACAGACCTACCTCCGATATTTATGGGGATAAAGGTATACAGTATAGTTTATTTGATGAAATACATGGCTATTCACAGGAAAATTTTACTTTCATCATGTGTCTTGGTTTATTTTTATATCCATTCTGTGTTTCACATTGCTCCTTTGTTTTGGTGACTTGGTATTAATTAAGGTACATACGACTCCAGTATCCATTAAAGCCTACATTAAAGTGAGTGGGAGGTCTCTTGCAGCCATATCTTGAACAAGTTTGTTATCAGGTGTTTTAGACATTCTAACAATGTGAAAAGTGAAACAGCAGAGTAGTTTTAAATTAGATGTCTCTAACAGCTATGGATGTTCAAAACTTTTTGAGTAATCTCTTAACCACATTAATTTTTTCTTTTGAAAATTGTCAGGCAATGGAAATGATAAAAGAAGAAACATGGATAAAGAAATGATAAAAGAAAAACTTGGCACAATACATACATACACACACACACACACACACACACACACACACACATATATATATAAATTAATGTACTTATATAAATTTATAAGTTGTAAATTAACAAATGTACCCTTTGGGACCTATTTAAGACCATGTCATAAGCTATGTTTCTTATTTTATATGATAGTTTGTAGCCTGGAGGGAAGTACATACACAATCATATCATTTCAGGTTTATGGAGTAAAGATTAATTTAAGATTAAGGCCAACCTTAGTTATTCAGTGAATCCTAAATGCCTTGCTTTAAGAATGAGACACTGTCATAAAATAAATATTAACTAAGTTTTTATGAGAAAAAAATTCTCAGATGGGTGATAGTGTTATATATCTTTAATCCCAGAACTTGGTAGCCAGAAGCAGGTGAACCTCTGTGAATTCAAGGCAGGCCTGTTCTACATGGAGCACAGAGAAATTATGTTTTTAACTACTCTCTAAGGTAAAAGAAGAAAAACGAAAATATACTCAATATTGTTATGAACAAATTAAGCAAAATGTTACAGAGAAGTATAACTTATGATATCTCTTTACAATGAATTATAAATTAAGACAAGTGTCTTTTATTTTATTTATAAAAGTTTATTACACTAAACAATTCAGTAATAAATTAAGAACAAAAGCATTTTGCTCATAAATATCTTAAATAAATGGATAAGTGTTCATTTTCTTGCACCTTCTACAAAAAGTAATTATATTTTACAAAATGAGTATTACACGATGATGTGATTGAAGGATATAAATTTTTATGGAACTGTTTTTGATGGCATTTGAACTCATATCTATTTATCCTAAGCATATAACACATTAAAATACTAAGAAATTGTTCTAGTCCAGTCATGTTTAATGAGTTTGCGAGCTTAAAAGAATAACTATAGAAGTGAGAATGCCTCAAGGGCACTTGTACGAGCAAATAGCACCCTGAAGTCGTTAGTGTTTTTAAATGACAACCAGAGTTCCCTAGGAATAGAGAAACTGTTGGAAAATTGCCTTTCTTTTGTTTGGCTTGGGAGCATGTCACTGTTCTCTTTATTGATGATTGATAGGGGAGTGCACAGCCCATTATAAGTGGTGTCACTCATAGGTAGCCCTTTTGTTTTGTATAAGAAAGCAAGCTGAGCAAATCAGGGAGAGCAAGCAAAGAAGCAACATGCTTCCATGGCTAATATTCCAGTGTCTACCTTACATTCCTTCCCCAACTTTCCTTCATTGAGGACTATGAGTTATAAGATTAAATAAACCCTTTACTCCTTAATTGGATTTGCGTTACAGTGTTTCTCACAGCAATAAAAGGAAAACTAGGACTGAGACTTTGAATTTTTTAAAGACACGTTGAACATTTCATCTTTGAAAAGCTTGAAAAATGACATATTTAAAACTTAGATTCTGATATTTACATGAATTTTTGGAGATAAACATTAAAGACTAGGTAACAGGTTATAGGTCTGATAGTCATGAATAGGTATGTTGAGTTCACAATAGGTCAATTTTGCTTGATAGTTTTGTCAACTTGACTCAAGTTAGAAACAACTTGAAAGAGGAAAGGAACTCGGTTAAGGAACTGTTGTCATCAGATTGGCTTATGTGTAGGTCTGGGATTCGTTTTCTTGAATCCTGGTTAACAAAGGAGGGCCCAGACTTGGTGGGTAGTGCCACCCCTGGGAAAGTGGTACTAGATTGTATAATAAAACAAATAAACAAAGAAAAGCCAACAACAACAACAACAACAAAAATTCCACCAACTAGAACACCCATCCAGAAATAGGTATGACCCTAGAAATCAGCATTCCTAAAGAAATTTGTAAAGAGTTCAGATAATCAGAGTTTCTTCTTCCCATTTTTATTACTGCTTATACCAGTTTTGGGAGGCACCTTCTAATTTTGAGACTTGCAGAAGCCTCCTGAATATTTTAACTTCATTTAATTCATGCCTTCATTTTTTTTCTTTTTTTCTTTTTTTTTTTTTTTTTTTTTTTT
>NW_022196909.1:23487479-23517377 GCF_008632895.1 Mastomys coucha
GAAATCTGCCTGCCTCTGCCTCCCAAGTGCTGGGATTAAAGGTGTGCACCACCACTGCCCAGCCATGCCTTCATTTTTAGGATCTGCCCTCCTCCCTGTAAAAGATGACACCTAAGTGACACCCTACCCCCTTCCTCTTGATTTTTTACCTTCTTTCAACCATCTCTTCTATAATGTTCTCTATGTCTTAGGGTAGGTTCATTTTATTCCACACACATATAAGCATTCTGACACTATGCTACAGAAATGGTTTGTGCAGTGAGTACACTAATCATTGAAAACAAGAGTCTCCCTGTGACTAACCAAGGCTGAGAGCAGAAGTCATTTGTGATTGTAAAACACAAATCTTCATGAGGGAACTTTAGAGAGATACCACATTCATTTTATTAAGCAATAGCAGTGGCCTACTCATTAGGGTCAGTGAAGTCATATGTGTTTGTGCTATGATTTTTCAGTACTAGATGTGAGGCCATTTCTATGTAGCTGGCCATAAATTAACTAGAAAAAAAATGTTGCAAGCATAGTAATCATACCAGTATTTCACCACTGGGCACATCTCATTTGGCAAGTTTGTTTTATGATATGCATCATTCATAGCCCAAAAATGACTTTTAATAACTATTCTCCCCATGCTGTCCACATGGAACCTTCAAGTACTGTGACCCTAAGTTAAGGTTAGGGGTTAGTGTTTAGTGTTAGTGTTAGTGTTTGTTAATATTAGTGTTTGTCATTGTTAATGTTGGTGTTTGTATTGGTGTTAGTGCTAGGATCTTCCAGTATATTTCCAGCCTAACTTCTCCAGAATGTGAAGTCAGTGTCTTAGGAATAGAAACTAACAGGTAATCAAAAGCAACAAGAGTACTTTATGGTTACATTGAAACAAGAGCATTATGGCCTGCAACTTACAGAGTGGTAGATTACTCTTTCTACTTGAATTTTTCCTCACAAATGTTCTTTCTAAGATTTCCTTTTTCCTCTCATGTTGGGGGATGGTTTTGTGCACTGCATATTTATTTGTAGATTTATGTGTCAAGGGATCTGGTTACAGTATGGAACTATTGTAGTGATTATTGCACCATCTCTTGTATTAATGTTGTGTCAAGAATGCTCCCCAATTATATGTAATTGGTTAATAAAGAGCTGATCAAACTATGGCTGGGCAGAGAAGGCAGTACTTCTGATGCCATGAAGAGGTTCCCAAAGAGGCAGAGGTGGGATGAGAAAAGGTAACCAAGAGGAAGAGGGTACAGGAGGAGTTGTGATGAACAGGTTGCTAAGGGATTTACCATAAGTACAGTACAAGCATAGAGCAGAACAAGGAAGGATAAGACTCAGACTGCATATAAGACAGGACCTATGATAGAGAAGTAGAGAGCGAAGAGAGTTAGAGTAGATGAATATCTGCCTAGTCACAGTGTGTAAAGCTTGTTAATAAACTTAATAGTTGTCCTTATCTTTTTTTGATAACTTTTAGTTGAAAGTCAATTTATTAATGGCTACTCCAACTTTTTTCTCAGGACCATTTTCATGAATAATTGTTTTCCAGCCTTTTACTCTGAGGTAGTGTTTGTCTTTGTCACTGAGGTGCATTTTGTGTATGCAAAAAATGCTGGGTCCTGTTATGTATCCAGTCTGTTAGTCTAAGTCTTTTTATTGGGGAACTGAGTCCATTGATGTTAAGAGATAGTAAGGAATAGTGATAGTGTTTTCCTGGTATTTTTATTGCTAGAGGTAGAATTATGTTTGTTTGGCTATCTTCTTTTGGATTTGTTAAAAGAAGATTACTTTTTGCTTTTTCTAGATTACAGGTTCCCTCCTCATGTTGGGGTTTTCTATTATCCTTTGTAGGGCTGGATTTGTGGAAAGATATTGTGTAAATACTCATTAAAGAAAAAATCTATCAAGATAAACTCTCAATTCTGAACATCTATGCTCCAAATGCAAGGGCATTCACATTCATAAAAGAAACTTTATTAAAACTCAAAGCACACATTGAACTTCACACAATAATAGTGGGAAACTTCAACACCCCAATCTCAGCAGTGGACAGATCATGGAGACAGAAACTAAACAGAGACACAGTGAAACTATCAGAAGTTACAGACCAAATGGTTTTAACAGATATCTATAGAACATTTCATCCTAAAACAAGAACACACAAGGTATCTATGCACTAATAAGTAGATATTAGGCAAAGAACATGGAATACCCATGATACAACTAATGTACCACATGAAGGTCAAGAGGAAGGAAGACCAAAGTGTGGCTACTTCAGTCCTACTTAGAAGGGGGAACAAATTAATCAAGGGAAGTAGAGGGTAAATGAGACATGGAGGAAGAGAAGAATAGGAGGAGAAGAATCAGATATGGGAGGAGATGGACACAGGGTCAGGAAATTAAAGATATGTGTAGCAATGGAGGATGGGGAACTGGGGGTAGCAATCAGAAAATTCCAGATGCCAGGAAAGCAAGAACCCCCCAGGACATTAGCTGAAGTAACCCACAAAGGGGAGGGAGAACATTTCGAGACCATATCCAGAGGTTAGGTATGGTCCCTCAGTTGAGGGATGGGGCCAAAATTTTAACCCAGAATTGCTCCTGTCTAAAGGAAATACAGGGACAAAATATGTAGCAGAGACTGAAGGAAAGGCCATCCTGAGACTGCCCCACCTGGGGATCCATCCAACATGCAGTCACCAAACCTAGATAGCACAGAGGATGCCAAGAAGTGCTTGCTTACAGGAGCCTGATACAGCTGTCTCCTGAGAGGCTCTGCCAGATTCTGACCAGTACAGATACAGATGTACACAGCCAAACATTGGACTGAGTGTGGGGACCCCAATGAGGAAGTTAGGGCAAGGACGGTAGGAGTTGAAAGGATTTGCAACCTTATAGGAAGAACAACAGTATCAACCTACCAGACTCCCCAAAGCTCCTAGGGACTAAACAACCAACCAAAGAGTATAAAGGGGGAAACCGTGGCTCCAGCTGGATGTTCATAGAAAATAACTCAAGTTTTTGAGTAAATAAAAGTGATGATTTATGATTTATTTGTGTTGTGTTTAATCTGAAATTAGTACATTTCACTTTGCTTAAGTCTTTAAAAACAGATCCTCCAAATGCTAAAAAAATATAATATATATATACATATATAGATGTATATATACATATACATCTATATATGCGTGTGTGTGTGTGTGTGTGTGTGTGTGTGTGTGTGTGTGTATACCGCTTCTTTGATTTACTGGCTTCCTTTACCATTAGAAGATACAACGAAAAGTTTTTCAAGTTAATTTGATTATTCCCTTAGAAAAGCACTTCAAGTCTATAAAATTTGGTCAACCTTTCAATGTCTCACATTTATTGGTAAAAAAAAGAATACATTCACTTATGCTGAAATGTTGAATTATTCCTTTATGATAAAACTCTGGGAGGTTGAAAGTGATTCTGAAATGTTTGCTCTATAGTCTTTCTCTCTTTCTCTCTTTCTCTCTTTCTTTCTTTATTTCTTTCTTCTCCTCTTCCCCTCTTTCTTTTTTTCTTTAAGGAACTCTAGTCATAACCTATTTCCCTATTTTCTTTCTTCTGTATCTCATATGACTATTCTTGATTGTTTCTTTGTTTCTTTCTTCCCTTTTTTAAGACAATTTTTATGAAGTCTACAAATTCTTGTCTATTGCTGTTCCTAAAGTAGTCAAAGACAAGTAGTTTTATTAATTTATTGATGTTTTCACAAAGGTAGCCTAGAGTAGTGTGAATGATTTATCTTCAAAACTTTTATAAGGAAACTGTTCAATTTCAAAGTTATGAGAGCACAGAATGTCATACTTTCAAAAATGTTTGCCATTGAGCTTTACTTTATAAAATTTCCATTCTTATCTCAAATTATAATAATTTCTAAAAGCATATTCATTTATACATATAAATTACTTACTATATGAATGATTTTCATATAAACTTTACAGTTAATTTTAAGAAAGTACAAAATGAGAAACTATCTATTGGATATCACCAGACCGATAATTATTGATAAAAGTCACTGGTGGTATATACAATGCAATGTTATACTTACTATTGTATAAATTATAACATTTAAGTTATTCTCTTTATTTAACTGTAATTAGCTAAATGATTAATATTGTGTTAATGTTGTTTCTATAATTTTCTATAATGGATCAAGATAATATAGCCATGCAAAATGTAAATATACAAAATTCAGCAAATGAAATATAATAAACTATAATATTTGCTATATCTTTCATGTGAATGTAAAAATTAGATTAAAACAAACAGTAAAAATAATACCTTGCATATTTTATGCCAAACAGTGTCCAGCATTGTAGAAGAATTTTAATCCAACAATATAGTCAAGGGATCACATCCAAGACATTATATGTCTTTATCAACTTGTCAGAATCCAAACATGACCTGGATTACAATATGATCAGGCTGGAATACAGACATGCCCTTTGTACAAAACTCTAATCTCCCAAAATAGGAGTATGGTTAGTTTGTAGAAGGGAGTAGTTGTGTTTGGAAGTGATGTCTAACTGAGGGGCAGACAAAGTGATAAATCAAAGAAAGATTTAACAGAATGAATCAGAGATAGGATATGCCTAACTCTCACAAGAACAGACAGAAAAGAGGGCCTACTGAGCAGCAGCACACAGTGAGTCAGGTTTGGAGGGCAGTTCAGCTGGTGCAGTTCAGCAGAGTTCAGGCAATGCAGTGGAGTTGAACTGAGTTCTGTTCTGTGCAGTTTAGAGCAATTCAGGTCAGAGCAGTCCAGTCAGTTTGAGAATGCAGAGACAGGGTTTCCAAGCAGAGCAATTCAGTGAGGAGCTGAAAGAAGCTAGTTTGCATCAGACAACTTATAGAGAAGAGTTCGAAATAGAACAGCTGAGTTGGAGAAAAGAGTCAGAGTTCAGAAAGAACTAGAAATGGTGAGCTTATTCAGCCAGAAGCCTCCCAGACAACCATTTCATCTAGCAAATAAAAGTACATTTACAAGCATTCTAAACCGCTTCAGAAAATCAGAGATTAAGATTGGAAAATGGGCTAGAATAGGCTGTGAGAATGCCTTCAAAATATGTTCTGCAATGTAAGGCAGATTTCAACCGGGTAACTGAAGTTTTCATTTTTATGTATTAGGAATAATACTTTCAAAACAATACACCGAAAAATTTCATGGACTCCCTTAATTCAAGAGACACACCTGAGATTCAAGGGTACTTGAGTGGCTAGAATTTAGAGTAGAGAATACAACAGAGGAGAGATCCCAGACATTGCATCTGTAGATGTACAAAAGAATTGCCTTCCCCTCCAGCACAATACTGATCAGTGGAACATGTACTGGAACTACTTGAAACAGGGTAAAGGTCTATAGGAAAGTATTAGAAGGACCAATGTGAGGGACTTTATTCAGCATACAGAAAGTTTCATGATTCATGAGGCAATAGAGTGAAAACTCAGAAATGCCACATGTGATTATTAGTAAATACTTAGTTGAATTAACACTATTTTGCAACTGTTAGGCCAATTAGAAAAACAATGAACCCAGAGAAAACAACAGATGATTAGAAACCTTAACTTAATTCTAGAAGAAGGATTCATAAGGTTTGTAAAACTAATAAAGTAGCCAACACATAAAGGGGATAATTTTGTAATTATTGTGATATGCAGGAACAGATTGTTCTTAATAGAGGATATATTAATTAAAAGTAATTAGAATTTCATGAAAAATACTTAAGTAATTACAAAAAAAACCTTATTCATTTTAATGTTAAAAAAAAACTAGATATAAGAAGTTACGCAAGAATCATGACACACATCACTTCTCAAGGTTTACATTGGAATTAACTTATATGATCAAAACTTTGTAGTGCAACACACATGCCCAGGGTAGAGAGAAAAACAAATATTAACAAAAACGTACTAGAGTACAACATCTAGCTTTTAAAAGGTGCATATTATATTGAATGTCAGTTAAGCTGAACGCATGATACAGCACAGGGAATCTTTTTTGTTTGGAGGTGAACTTATCACCACAGTTAATTTTTTAGCTCATTTTTCAACATCAGTTTTTCTGAACATTGACTTTGTTCCTCATTCAAATATATAATATTTATGTAAATATTTGATATCCATATTAAATATATGGATAGATAATAGTATATAATATATATAACTGATGTATACTTTTATAAATATATACTGATATAGATGAAACATATGTATACATATGTTAGTAGACCCATATACATTCCCAGTTATTTTTAATTATATTACAATACTTATAAGTCCATGCCATCAGGGAAGAATTTTACATTGGTTTAAATTCCACTTTAGAAGTTGCCTTAAAATAATATTTAGGTTTCTATGCACAATAATTTGAGAGCTCCATCAGCACAATTATTCAGTGAGAGATGACTAAATATAGAGATGAGCCAGGGGCTGTCTCAATACAAATTGGCCCAGCTTGTGCCATGTCATTGTCAGTGTGCTGAAATCTGCATGTGTATATTTTCTGATTTTAGGCAGTAGTGAATGTCACATCCAGAGAGAAGGTCTTTTATTGCTTTATTATTGCATAATGTCCTGGATATATTTGATACAGATTACAGTTCCAGTATACCTGTCATTGCACCTCACTGTTAATATGATGACAGCTCAGTAGTCACATGTTATCAACCAGTATAGTGCAATGCTGTCTTTCTCTAGTCATTTTGGCTTAATGTCAGCATTAAAAACCATAGTCAGATTTCTGCTTGATTAGCTTTCTCCACAGACACACTTCACTAAGAAGTTCAACTTTAAGACGTTGTGATGAGTACTGCATGAAAGTATATGAGGGCATAACTTATTAATTTGTGATTACAATTAAGCCATTGTTTTTTTATTATTTTATGTATTTAAACAGAAAAGTTAAGAGTACACATAATGGCTTAGCTTGGTAATACTCAGTTTTCTCATTCTTGTAATAGTATAAAAAGTATTAATTATTTTGATATGCCAACATGCTTAAAAGAAACATATTAAAGTTATACAGCTGCCCAACATCATGTTTATGTGCTTCTGTGTTCATTTGAATGCCTGCTGGACAGTTCTAAGAAAAGTCCCTTTGCACTTAGTACAATTATATATTTTGGATGCCAAACTTTCTGGATGCAGTAAAAGTAAAAGTATGCCTTTTTAAAATTTATTTATTTATTTTGTTTTTTTCAGCACAGGGGTTCTCTGTATAGCCCTGGCTGTCCTGGAACTCATTCTGTAGATCAGGCTGGCCTCAAACTCAGAAATCCACCTGCCTCTGCCTCTCAAGGACTGGGATTAAAGGTGTGTGCCACCACTGTGTGGCTAGTACACTTTTATTTAACAATTGTTATAAAATGAAATTTTTGTAAAATATATGTATAAAATAAGTGAACGAAGAGCAGATTTCTCTTTACAAATTAAAGTATTCTAAAATTCAAATATGTTGAAAACAGTATTGTACCTCCATAGAAACTTGTAAAGGTATAACAGCATTCTTATCTGTGGTCTGGACAACTTTAGTAATATAATCACCCAAAGGAAAATTTATGAAGGAGAATGGGATTTCTCTTTACAGTATTTTTTCTATCAATGAGACAGTACTTTTCAACAACAGAGGAAGAATGTGTGAGAATTTAGATTAAAGGCAATACTCAAGTCAGTCACCTTTCTTTTCCAGTTTTTTCATCCAGCTTTCTCTGCTCTTTAACAACTATTTTGTCTTTGCTTAATAGCCAGTATTACTTTAGCAGGGCAGTTCAGGCACACTCTGTTCTTGTTTTGTATTCCATTTGTTTTATATTTTCATTACTTTTTAATTATATTTTTCATGTCCAAAAGAACAATGTGGCCTGTTTTACATGGTGTCTGTGACATGTCCTACATTATATAAGAGCGTTATTTACCACTTTTAAAGCTCTCTTTGGCTAAAATTGTACCATTCTCGACTTTCTGACTCCTTGGCATGTCATTTACGGGTATGATAGCCTCCTCTACTTTCTATTACACCAATAGGAATCACTAATTGTATTTTCTTCATTTTTCCCTTTATGTACATCATGTGAATGTGAGTTCATATACTCTTGTCAACAAATATTCCTTTATTCTCTAAAATGTCATACTTGAACTTTTTTTTTTTTAAGCAGATTTAACTCCAAATAGTAACTGCTATTGAAAACAGTATTCTACACTCATGGAGAAAATACCAGTCTAACAAAGTTTAACATACATACCAGTCTACCAGAGTGAAATGGTATCTCAAGCTTCACGTGAACAGTTTCTCAAGGACCCTTGCTAAGAAAAAATATATAAGTAATTACCAAAGGTAAATCTGTTCACTAGTCTAAATCTTGATGTACAAGAATCAAACAAAGATGAATGAATGAATGAATAAATAAATAAATAAATAAATAAATCACAAGGAACAGGCAAAATCCAGACAGCTTGTATCCCTCTAAAATGATTAATATTACAATAATGGGCCTGGATGTAAGTGACATAAACAAATCCCAGACAAATAATTCAAAGGAATGAAAAGTGAGTTCAAAGAAAAAGAAATTCTAAAAACATAGATTTCTCAGTGAGTTTAAGGAAAACACATTTAGATAGTTGGATGAAACCAGAAAGTCTACTCCGGTTATGAAATGGAATTCAATGCAGGAGATAGAAATATTGAATAAAAATCAAATGAAGTGATGATAGAAATGAAAAGCTCAAGAATCTCATAAAACCCCCATGGAAAAGATTCTCAATAGAAAATATCACAAAAGTTACAAAACTCACAGTTTTAAGAAAAAGGTATGGGAAGTGATACAATCAAGCAAGGACAATGATACAACATAAGGTTTTAGGCTTTGTTTTGTTTCTTTTGTTTTTGTTTTTGTTTTTTTTTTAACAGAACAAAAAAATATCCAATTTCTTTGAAAAGACTAAAATGATTAATTATGAGCAAAACCAATCTATGACACTCTCAACAAAAATGTTTTAAATTGGTCATATTGGTAAAAATTTCAAATCTAAAGAAAGCCCTATCAACATGCACTACTTATCTAAAATACTGACTATATAGAGTTACACAGGAAAAACTAAATCAGAAGGTAGATATGATATCTTAGTAATATGATCTAAACAGGACATGAACAATAATAATACTAGTTGATTTGTGAACATGGATGGGGAAATTTCATAGAGCCTTACACTTAGATGAAGAGGTATGGATAATGCTTACTGAGACAGGGAGAATCAATCTTCTCAAAAAAAAAATTGAATCTAAGCATCATTAAGTGGACTCAGTATATATTGATATATTTATTAACATATGCTACAAGATATTTGCTATGATAAACAAAATATACTTTTATTCTTTTAATATACTTAATACCCAATATTAGTTTTAAATATCTATATGCTAATAATTTACATAAAACTAGTGAAAATTAGTTTTCTGCTTTGTGTATATACACACACATACACATATAACAAGAATTTGTGATAAAAGAGCCTTGTATTTAAAAAAGAACAAGGAGATATATCTATATATCTATATATATAGATATATAGATATATATATGTATATATATAATGGGAGGCTTTAGATAGAGGAAAAGAACAGAAGAATATAATTATTATATTATAATTTCAAATATTAAACCAAAACATTGAGTTATTTTCAACTCAAAATTTTCTCCTTATATCAAATTACCCAAAAATGTTTATACAGTGCAGCATTGTTACATAGTTTTAAATTTTTCTACTAAAGTTGTATGGTGTACAATTTTCAGGAGATATTTGGATTTATCTCTCCCTATCATTTTTCCTTCATTTCTTCCAATTTTCCTTTCTTCCTCCCTTTGTTTTCTTTCTTTTGTCCTTTTCTTTTTTATTCCTTTCTTCTTATTTTAATAAAAGAAAATAAATATATAAAACATTTTGGAATCCCGTGATTTGAAGATAGCACTGGAATGTTTCCACACAAATTTGTTTAAAGCATCTTTGTCAGAAATTATAAATTTGATTAGAAAAAATAATGTAGTAAAGCTACTATGAGATATAAGCTCCTGTGATTGTGTGTTGATTAACACATAGTTTCAGAAATACTTTGAGGCTATGATTTTTTGCTATGAATCACTAGGATAGGCCATATGTACACTTCTTTTATAGAAAAAAAAACTTTTTCTCCCACTTGATGAAAGTGCCTTGATACAGTGCTCAATAATCACCTGTCAGTTTGCCTGTACTTGTTCCAAGTTTTAAATGATTAAGTATATATCTCTTAATATTCTCAGTTAGAAAAGACAAGAGAGCTCTAAAATATTCAAGTTCTTTTCTCCTAAGTACCTTTTGAGATTGTAATATAATTCATCATTTCCTCCTTTCTTTCCTCCAATTGTCCTCTTGTTCACTTTCAAATTCATGGCCTTTTTTGTTCATTGTTGTTGTAGTTGTTGTTCTTGTTGCTGCTGCTGGTATGTATATGTGCCTAGAAGTGTGCATGCATGTGTAATACTAAATATATAAATAAAATATGCCAAGTACATATTATATTCTTTGTATTTGTTTGATTTCAAGATTGAGTATTTGGTACTAGATAAACTATTGATTTAGGTTTCCAGGGAAAGATTATTTATTTCATCATTCTTTAGTTGCCTATATTTCTTTGTACAGGGTTGAAACCTTCTGAATTTTTCATGGTCAATGGTACCATGACTACTGCTCATCCTTGTTTAGTCCATGTTTAAGGAGCCATCTTTGTGAAACTCTAACATTTTTAGGACATTTCTAGGAGACAGTCTCACAGTAAACTTCCTGTTCTTGATTGTACTATTCCTTCCACAGTGAGCAATAACCCAAGAAGCTTAGGTAAAGCAGTTATAATGTAGTTCTATGAGTTGTCACTTGGTTCCATGACTCTGCATTTTCTTAAGCTTGGGGTTTCTATCATTTTCTCCATGTATTACAAAGAAATAGTTCCTTCATGAAAGATGAACAGTAGAGTTCTCTGTGACTACGTGGACAAATACTTAGAACAGGCTTAGTAAACTGCCAATTGTAGGCTATCCCCTAAGATCCATGACTGCACTATCCTTGGGGAGGTGCTAGGTTTCTAGTAACAAACACAATTTTTCTTTTGTTATGTGGGCTTTAAGTCCAATCAGGGAGCTGTTGCTTACTATTAAAATATGTATGCATACATAGCCCCCTTAGGGTTATAGTTCCATGTGTGTCGCTGTGTTCTATAGGTATCATAAATGGGTAGTACCGTCCGTTCCTTACCTCCTTTGGAAACTTACATGGCCCTTTCTGGAATTAAGAAAGCTAGTCTGCAGGGAGGAAGATTACAGAGCAGATCCCTGAAAGGGTTTCTGGTGCCATTATCTGAACTATATGGTGTTTTCAGCAACATAAATTTATGATCTGTCTCTGGAGGACAACTATCAACTATAGCCATAGCCTGTAATATTATGGAAGTCTCTTTGACAACTTTGACAAACAACTCAAAATAGTGCTTCTGATCCATAGTGTTAGGAGTTTTGTTAGATGTACTTTTGTCTCTTGGATGAAATATTATCTGTCCAGGTTAGAAGTTTTATTTAAAATATATGTGTATATTTATATACCAACATACATGTACTATATTAATTTTAGGTCAATAATGTTTAATATGATTTCTTATACATTTTTATACATTATTCTTATTTTGTACTACACATCCTTCTGTTTCGCCTCCCTCATCCCCGCTTAAGTAGAACACAAACCTTCCAATTTCCTCCTTCACATTCATTGTAACTTGGTATTTTCCTCTCTTTTGTCCAGCTTACAATTCTCTTTTTACTTTCTTGCTTTCTGTAATAGCCGAAGATTTGGAACTAGGAACCTCAGATGAGAGAGAATAGTCAAGCTTTATCTTTTTGAGTATTAGTTTTCTCATTCAGTATGATTTCTAATTCTATCCATTTCATATTTCTTTATATGTGATAGTATTCTGCAATGAATATATATGACATTTTCATCATTCATTCATCAACTTAAGGGAATTTAGAATATATTTTCCATTTCTTAGCTAGTATATAATATGAGAGTAACAATGAATATGGCCAAGCAAATATCTGTAGAGTGGAATTTTAGCTCTGTGGCCTGAAACAAAGGATTGATCTTGCTTGATTATATGTTAGACTCATTTTTAGGTTATAAAAGATTATTCACACTGATTTCTAGTGACTGGACCAGTTTTCAATGCTACTACATAGAAGAGTTTCAGAAAGTGGGGTAATTATTAATTCAATATAAAATTTTTGCCTGCATGCATGTATGCATCATATGCATACACTCAATATGGAGACCAAAAAGTAAATAAAATAGTGTCAGATCCCCTGGAATTATAGTTATAGACAGTTATGAGCTACAGTGTTGGTGCACAGAACCAAACTTGGGTCCTCTGGAATCATAGTCTATATTTTTAAATAATATGACAGTACTCTAGTCCCCTAAATAATATATGTGGCAAGTCAAAGTATTTCACACTCAAAAACCTTCAAATGTGAGAGCCTTTGATGGCTGCTGACATTTCAAATACATTTCATTGAAGTTTATTTCCACCAGAAAGAAAAAAAGAATTTTTCCCCCTTGGTTGGTTTTTTATTTGATTGTTTTTGTTCTGTTTTGACTTGATTTGATTTTTCCAAGTAAGATTTTCCACCTGTGATACTGCCCAATCCCACAACTTGGCAAAAGTAGACTTGTCAACTGTCACAATTCTGCTTACATTTTTTTAGACTAAGTTTTCACTTTTGAAATATGTTTTATTTATTTTTTTCTACTACATGTTCTGCTTTTAGCAAAATATTTACTATCCTTTGGCTTGGTCATCTATTATATTCCTTTGTCTATGTGCTTGTTACATTGTCCCCTTGATAAAAACTAGAATCATCTGTCAAGATGATACTTTAACTAGAAAATGCCTCCATCAGAGTGGCCTGTACACAAGTCCCTGCATCATTTACATGATACACCAGGTACTAGTTTTGTGACTGCAGTACTATTCCCAGCTATTCCTGGATGTATCAGAATACTAAAAGAAGAAGAGCACACGAACCTGTAAATATTGTTTCTCTACAGTTGTTGTTGTTCTTCTCCTTCTCCACCTCTTCTTCCTTCTCCTCCTCATCCTTTTCCTCTTCCTCCTTCTCCTGCTCATTCTCCTTCTCCTCTTCTTCCTATTCCTCCTCCTTCTTCAGTGTTTTTAAAATTACTTCATTTATTTACATCCCAAAATTTGAAGAGTTCTTCCCCCATCTCTTCTTTGCCTCTGAGAGGGTGCCCCCAGGAATCCCACCCCCCCGGAGCATCTAGTCTCTTCAATATTAGGGACATCTTCCTCCACCGAAGCCAAACCAGGCAGTCCTCTGCTACATATGTGCCGGGGCCACAGACCAGCCTCTGTATGCTTTTTTGGTTGGTGTCTTAGTCTCTGGGAGCTCCCAGAGTACAAAATTATTTGATATTGTTGATATTCCTATGGGGTTCTCTCTCCTTCAGTACCTGCAAGCCTTCCTCTAACCCTTCCATCAGGGTCCTGAACCTAAGTCCAATGTTTGTGAGTATCTGTGTCAAGCAGCTGCTGGTATAAACTCTCAGAGGACAGCCCTGTTAGGCTCCTGTCTGCAAGCACAACATAGCACCAGTAATAGTGGCAGGGTTTGGTGCCTGTACCCTCATGGGACGGATACCAAGTTAACTCTGCCACTCTTGTGCAATTTGTTCAGCCTCTGCTCTATTTTTCTCCCAACATTTCTTTTAGACCTGAAAAATTTGGGGCCAAAAATTTTGACTGTAGGTTCATGTCCCCACCCTCCACTGAGGGTCCTATCTGGCTACAGGAGATGGACTCTTAGGTTCCATATGCCCACTGGAGGGCATTTTGGATATGGGCCTCCCTCATCCAAGGTCTGTGGGATTTTCTTGATGTTCCCTCAACCCCTACATGCCATCTCTATCAGCTGCATGTTTCCATTTATTCTCCTTGCCCTCTGGACTTCTCTCCTGCCTTTCCCATACCTTATCCTGCCCTCTTTCTCCTTTTAGACAAATGTTGATTCCTCCCTCTGTCTCCCATGATTAGTTTATTATCTCTTCCTTTTTTAAATTTTTTTATTTTTTTATTTTTTTTTTAGGTTTTTTGAGACTGGGTTTCTCTGAGTAGCCCTGGTTGTCCTGGAACTCACTCTGTAGACCAGGCTGGTCCGCAACTCAGAAATTTGCCCGCCTCTGCCTCCCAAGTGCTGGGATTAAAAGTGTGTGCCACCACTGTCCAGCCATGTCTTCATTTTTTTTAATTGAATATTTTCTTTATTAACATTTCAAATGTTATCCTCTGTCCTGGAAACCTCCTTCCCCATCCACCCTCATGCTGCTTCTATGAGGGTGTTCCCCCATCCACATACCCACTCTCCCCTCCCCTACCTCATCTTCCCCTATACTGGGGCATTAAGCCTTTACAAAACAAAGGGACTCTCCTCCCATTGATACCCAACGAGGACATCTTCTGCTACATTTGCAACTGGAGCTATGGGTTCATCCATGTGTACTCCTTGGTTGGTGGTTTCATCCCTGTTAGCTCTGGGGCAGGGGTCTGGTTGGTTAATATTGTTGTTCTTCCTATGGGGATACAACCCCTTCAGCTTCTTCAGTCCTTTCTCTAACTCCTCCATTGCCTCAATCCAATGGTTGGCTGAGAGCATCTACCTCTGGCTTTGTCAGGCTCTGGCATAGACTCTCAAGAGACAGCTATATCAGACTCCTGTCAGCATGCACTTACTGGTATCCACAATAGTTTCTGCATTTGGTGACTGTATATGGGATGGATCCTAAGGTGAGGCAGCCTTTAGATGGCCGTTCCTTCAGTCTCTGCTCTACAATTTGTCTCTGTATCTCCTCCCATGGATATTGTGTTCCCCCTTCTAAGAAGGACCAAAGCAACCTCACTTTGGACTTCCTTCTTCTTGAGCTTTATGTGGTCTGTGAATTATATCTTAGGTATTTGAGTTTTTGGGCTAATATCCACTCATCAGTGAGAGCATATCATATGTGTTCTTTTGTAATTTGATTACCTCACTAGAGGTGGTATTTTCTAGTTCCATTTATTTGCATAAGAATTTAATGAATTCATTGTTTTTAATAACTGGGTAGTACTCCATTATGTAACTGTACCATATTTTCTTTATCCACTCCTCTATTGAAGGACATCTGGGGTTTTTCCAGCCACTGGCTATTATAAATAAGGCTGCTATGAACATAGTGGAGTATGTGTCCTTGATGATCTCAGAAGATGGAAAGATCCCCTATGCTTATAGATTGGTAGGATTAATATAGTAAAAATGGCCATCTTGCTGAAAGCAATCTACAGATTAAATGCAACCCACATCAAAATTTAAACTCAATTGCAAATTCATTTGGAATAACAAAAAACCCAGGATAGTGAAAACAAGTCTCAACAATAAAAGAACTTCTGGAGGAATCAGCATCCCTGACCTCAAGCTGTATTAGAGAGCAATAGTGATAAAAACTGTGTGGTGTTGGTACAGAGACAGTCAGAAAGATCAATGGAATAGAATTGAAGACCCAGAAATAAACCCACACACATATGGTCTCTTGATCTTTGACAAAGGAGCTAAAACCATCTAGTGAAAAAAGACAGCATTTTCAACAACTGGTGCTGGCTCAGCTGGAGATTAGCATGTAGAAGAATGCAAATCAATCCACTCCTATCTCCTTGTACAAAGCTCAAGTTCATAAACCAGATACTGAAAACAAATAAAGTAGAAACTGGGGAAGAGCCTTGAACACATAGGCACAGGGGAAATTTTCCTGAACAGAACACCAATCAATGGCTTATACTCTAAGATCAAGAATTGACAAATGGGACCTTATAAAATTGTAAGGCTTCTGTAAGGCAAAGGACACTGTCAATAGGACAAAAATGGCAACCAACAAATTGAGAAAAGATCTTTATCAGATCCTACATTTGATAGAAGGAAAATATCCAATATATACAAAGGATTCAAGAAGTTAAGACTGCAGAGGATAAAATAACCTTATTAAAAATGAGGTACAGAGCTAAACAAAGAACTTTCAACTGAGGAATATCACATGGCTGAGAAGCACCTAAAGAAAAGTTGAACATCCTTAGACGTCAGGGAAATGCAAGTCAAAACAACCCTGAGATTCTACCTCACACAGGTCACAATGATTTAGATAAAAAAACTCAGGTGACTGCAGATGCTGGTGAGGATGTGGAGAAAAGAGATCACTACTCCCTTGCTGGTGGGAATGCAATCTGGAAATCAGCCTGGTGCTTCCTCAGAAAATTGGACATAGTATTACCTGAGGATCCAGCTATACCACTCCTGGGCATATACCCAAAGGAATCTCTTGTTATATCTTCCAAGAGGGATTCAAACATCTTCACTTGGTCCTTCTGTCTTTTTTAACTTGTAATGGTCTATGAGGTGAAGAATGAGTATTCTGAATGCTTTGGCAAATATCCACTTATCTGTGAGTACATCCCATGCATGTTCTTTTGGATTTGGTTTAACTCATTCAGGATCATGTTTTCTAAGTTGGCCCATTTGTATGAAAATTTCATGATTTCCTTATTTTTAAGTGCTGAATAGTGTTTCATTGACATAAGTGAACCATATTTTCTATATTCATTCTTTGGGTGAGAGACATCTGAGTTGCTTCCAGGTTCTGGCTATAATGAATAAGGCTATAAAGAACTTAGCAGAGTGCATGCCATTGTGAATATTGTGGAGCATCTTTTTGAGATATGCAAAGGAGTAGTGTAGCTGGGTTTTCACGTAGAAATACTCCAATTTTCTGAGAAACTACCAGATTGATTTCCAGAGTGTTTTTTTTTTTTTTTTCAAATTTTCAATCCCACCTGCTATAGAGCAGTTTCACAACATCTTGGGCAGCATGTGTTGTCACTTGAGTATTTGATCTTAAGCATCCTGATCATTGAAAAATGAAATCACTTGGTGATTTTGATTTGTATTTCCCTGATGACTAAGGATGTTGGATATTTCTTTATGTGCTTCATGACCATTCAAGATTTCTCTTGTTAGGAAGACTCTGTTTCCAATTTGATCTCCTTTTGTTGTTTAATTGCTCTGGCTAGGACTTCTAGTACAATATTGGATAGGTAGTAAAAGAGGTGGCAGCCTTGCCTAGTCCCTGATTTTAGTGGGATTGCTTCAAGTTTCTCTCCATTTAGTTTGATGTTGGCTACTGGTTTGCTGTATTTTGCTTTTACTATGTTTAGGCGTGGGTCTTGAATTCCTGATCTTTTATCATGAAGGGGTATTAGATTTTGTCAAATGCTTTCTCAGCATCTAATGAGATGATCACATATTTTTTTTCCTTTGAGTTTGTGTATATAGTGGATTACCTTGATGGATTTCTGTATATTGAACCATTCTTACCTCCCTGGGATGAGGCCTACTTGATCATGATGGATGATCGTTTTGATGTGTTCTTGGATTTGGTTAGCAAGAATTTTATCAAGTATTTTTGCATCGATATTCATAAGGGAAATTGGTCTGAAGTTTTCTTTCTTTGTTAGGTCTTTGTATGGTTTAGGTATCAGAGCAATTGTGGTGTCACAGAATGAATTGGGTTGAGTACCTTCTGTTTCTAGTTTGTGGAACAGTTTGAGGAGTATTGGTATTAGGTCTTCTTTGAAGGTCTGATAAAACTGCACTAAACCCATCTGGTCCTGGCTTGTTTTGTTTTGTTTTTTTTGTTTTTTGTTTTTTGTTTTTTGGTTTTTTTTTTTTTGTATTTTTGATTGGGAGAATTTTAATGACTGTTTCTATTTATTTAGGGGATATGGGACTGTTTAGATAATTTATCTAATCTTGATTTAACTTTGGTACATGGTATCTGTCTAGAAAATTGTCCATTTCATCCAGGTTTTCCAGTTTTGTTGAATGTAGTCTTTTGTAGAAAAAACTCATGATTTTTTTGGATTTTCTCAGTTTCTCTTGTTATGTCTCCCTTTTCATTTCTGGTTTTGTTAATTAGGATGCTGTCTCTGTGCTCTCTAGTTGTTCTGGCTAATGATTTATCTATTTTTTTGATTTTCTCAAAGAACCAGCTCCAGGTTTGGTTGATGCTTTGTATAGTTCTTTTTGTTTATACTTGGTTGATTTCAGACTTAGTTTGCTTATTTCCTGACATCTACTCCTCTTGAGTGAATTGCTTCTTTTTGTTCTAGAGCTTTCAGATGTGCTGTCAAATTGCTGGTGTATGCTCTCTCCAGTTTCTTTTTGGAGGCACACAGAGCTGTAAGTTTTCCTCTTAGGATTACTTTCATTGTGTCCCATAAGTTTGGGTATGTTGTGGCTTCATTTTTATTAAACTCTAAAACATTTTTAATTTCATTCTTTATTTCTTCCTTGACCAAGTTTTCATTAAATAGAGTGTTGTTAAGCTTCTACATGTATATAGGCTTTCTAATGTTTATGATGTTATTGAGGACCAGCCTTAGTCCGTAGTGATCTGATAGGATGCATGGGATTATTTTGATCTTCTTGTATCTGTTGGGGCCTGTTTTGTGACTGATTATATGGTCAATTTCGGAGAATGAGCCATGTGGTGCTGAGAAGAAGATATAGTCTTTGTTTTAGGATGAAATGTTCTGTAGATATCTGTTAAATCCATTTGGTTCATAACTTCTGTTAGTTTTACTGTGTCTCTGTTTAGTTTCTCTTTCCATGATTTGTCCATTGTAGAGAGTGGGGTGTTGAAATCACCCACTATTATTGTGTGCAGTGTAATGTGTGCTTTGAGGTTTAGTAAAGTTTCTTTTATAAATGTAGATGCCCTTGCATTTGGAGCATAGATGTTCAGAATTGAGAGTTCATCTTGGTAGATTTTGTCTTTGATGAGTATGAAATGTTCCTCCTTATCTTTTTTGATCACTTTAGGTTGAAAGTCCATTTTATTCGATATTAGACTGCCACTCCAGCTTGTTTCTTGGGACCATTTGCTTGGAAAATTGTTTTCTAGCCTTTTACTCTGAGGTAGTGTCTGTCTTTGTCACTGAGGTGGGTTTCCTGTATGCAACAAAATGTGTCTTGTTTACATAGCCAGTCTGTTAGTCTATGGCTTTTTATTGGGAAATTTGGTCCATTGATATTAATAGATATTAAGGCAAAGTAATTGTTCTTTCCTGTTATTTTTGTTGTTAGAGTTGGATTTCTGTTCATGTGGCTATCTTCTTTTAGTTTTTTTGAAAGATTACTTTCTTCCTTTTTTCTAGGATGTAGTTCCTTCCTTGTGTTGGGGTTTTCCATCTAATCCAGAACCCAGTCCAAATTAGTGGAGAACAGTGACTGAACTGTCATTATCACATTACAAGATGATAGAAGCTGAACATCTTCTGCTGCTAATGCCTAAACATTAGATTTCAAAATCAGACAGCCCCCAAACTCATGAAATAAAATAGGAGCCTTAAAAATGCATAAACTTTAGGTGGCAGGCTGATGATAGTCATGGAATATTAGTTTCAATAGGAAACAAAACCTCCATTCATACTCAGACAGCTAGACAACAAAAAATCTAAAAGTAGTGTCCATTCCTAAAGTCAGAGTGGTAGACCACCTTCAGGAAACTTGTGTGTGTATGTTACTATACATATTTCTAACATATGAGTTACACCATATTGTCTCTTAAGGGATGGACTTCTAAGGTAACTCATGTAAAAATTAAGTCAAATATAACATGAGTGATGGTAACCTGCCAATGTTCAAAATATATATATATACATATATATATATATATGTATATATATATATATACTGATGCAAATCTCCATGTTCTATATCTGAAGCATGATTGTCATTTGCCAACTCTAAAGAGAACACACACTATGTACCAGCATTTCAAAGACATTATAGTCTAAATCTTGTGTGTTTTTTCTCTTTTTTAGATTATGTAAAATGTAGAACTCTGCAGGTCATTTATTCTCAAGAAGCTTTTCTCTCATCACAGTTGGCAGATACTGTCCTGGTGACTCAAGTAATTTTTACTTCACAAATAAACCTCACAAATCCATTCAATCATTTCATCATATAACATAATACATTACACTTGAATTTGCACTTACATGCATATAAATCTTTTAAAGCTTGGAACTTTTCTAATATCATAGTTTTAAAAGAATGCAGAGCAAAAATTTTCATTATTATTAAATGTGCAAATAAACTTATGAAGATATTTAAATATTTTAAAACTAAAACATTAATTGTACTCCTAGTAACATAAAATACCAGAAATTAAAAACCCTAAAACTCTGGTGCTACCTTGTTATTTTGGCAAACCATCCCAATGTGCCACTGTCTTTGTCAGTACAGAATAAATAATAATGATGATAAAAGGTTGTTATAACATCTACTCTGCTATTAACTGTGAAACATACCAATTGCCTCAACACATAGTATGCATAGAATGCTTGCTATAGTTTTCTTGGCATCTATGCCTATATCTTAGTAGCAATTAGACAACAAGAAATTAGCCAACAAGAAATTCCCATACTACATTAAAACTGGCTCTCTCCTGAAAACAGGGTTTAAGATAATACAAAGTTTCCTACTTTAAATTAAGAGTCTGCTGAACACTTGGGACTGTGGACTTGTATTTATCATTCAGCAGGAAGAATTTTGAGAACAAGAGAAGTGTGTGTGTGTGTGTGTGTGTGTGTGTGTGTGTGTGTGTGTGTTGTTTTTTGAGACAAGGACTCAATGTGTATAAATTTGTTGTTGTTACTTGAACTATAACAGGAGGACCATACAAAGCTTACAATAGCTTATTTCAGGAATCTGTTTTAATTAAACTGGCCTCAGTTTTCTTGCTTCCAATACAAAGAAACAAACAAACAGTAAAGAGCCTTCTAATAGCAGAACTTTAGGGCACATTCTTGAGTTAATGAAGAAGAGTTGGAAGCAAGAGTTTTCAGCATGTTTTCATTGTACATGGTGATGAGTTCCATAAAGACCATTTATTTCAAATGTATCTCCTATTCCACGCTCTCCTTTCTGTTCTTATATTATTTTAGCAGATCCACATTCATTTTACAGCACACAAATAGGGTAAAACATGCACATTTTTCCTTATGGATCTGACATCTTTGGGTTAATATGATCATCTGTAGTTGTATCCATTTTTTCTGTAGATGAATGATTTAACATTTTGTGTTGTTTCTGTTGTTGTTGAAACAGGATCTCACTGTGTAGTTTGGCTGACTGAAGTTTACTCGCTAGATCAACAAGCCCGTGCTAAAACTCACTGGGATCTGCTTAATTATTCCTATCAAATCCTAGAATCAAAGACTGATAAAACTCCATTGTGTATATATACCACATTTTTTAATCCATTTGTATATTAATTGACACATTGACAGCTTTCCTAAATTGCATTATTTGAATAGTGCATCTATAAACATTTATGTACAAGTATCTTTGTGGTTATGTGACTTGCACTCCCTCAAGTCTATATTCAAGAGTGGTATTGCTAGGTAATAGGGTAGATCTATGTTTAGTGTTTTGAAGAGCCCATAAACTGGTTGTTATAGTTGCTACAACTATTTGCTTTCCCAATACGAATGTATAAAGTGTGTATAATGATTTAAATAAAAATGGGCTCTATCAGTTTCTATATTTGAATGCTTAGTCATCAAAGAGTGGCTCCAATTGAAAAGGATTAAGTGGCCTTATTAAAAGGAACTGTATCACTAGCGATAGGGTTTGAGGTTTCAAAAAGCCTAACCTAAGCTCAGATTATCTCTCTATCTCTATCTCTATCTATCTCTATCTATCTATATCTATATGCATTATCTCTCAGTTTTGTTCCAGAGTTTACTTAAATGCTTTTATACTTTCTGCCATAATGATAATGAACTAAGTCTCTGAGACTGTAAGCAAGGCCCCAATAAAATGCTCTTTTTCATCAAAGTTACCTTGGCCATGGTGTCTCTTTACAAAATAGAACTGAACAAGTTACCTATATCTATGCCAGCAGTTTTTTTTCTGTGTGTGTGTATGTGTGTGTGTGTGTGCATGTGTTCCTATGTTATTTTATGTGTTCCTGCTTGAAGTTAATCTCACAACCATATTTAATAGCTCTTCTATATTATTTACAGAACCAAAGTCTATCAAAGCCAATGTACACCAATATGGTTACTTACACTAGCCAGCTTGTTTTATGCCTTCTTGGTATTTTTTAATTAAAATATTTATTTATTTAGTTAGTTATTATTTGTGAGATGTGAGTATACTGTAGCTATCTTCAGACACCCCAGAAGAGAGCATCAGATCTCATTACGGATGGTTGTGAGCCACCATGTGGTTGCTGGGAATTGAACGCAGAACCTCTGGAAGAGCAGTCAGTACTCTTAACTGTTCAGCCATCTCTCCATCCCTGCCTTCTAGGTCTTAAAGACCAAGTGGATCTCAATTTTTATCCAGCATTCTGGAAAGTTGAACTCTGATCCGCTTGACTTCATGACGACCAATTTAGCTGCAGAATGGTCTATCTATGTTATTTTTGTTTTTGTTGTTTGTTTTGATTATTGTTGGGTTTAGTGATATTTTTTTAAATGAGTTTGAGATGAAATTTCAGTATAGTTTTGATTTACGTTTCTCTAATATCTAACACATTTTCATAAGTTGTTTCCCAGAAGTTGCTATTCTTTTTGCTAGTGTTTTTATTGACTATGTGGGTGTTGTTATTTTCCAGTTTTTGTATCTTTCAGATATTAGCCTTCTGCCAAATGTATAGTTAGCAAGGAATTTCTTCCCGTCTGTAGGCTCTTTCCTCACTTGATTAATTGTTTTCATATGGAGCAGATGCCTTTTTAATGCTTCTATCTCATTTATCAGTTTTGGGTATTATTCTGCATGTACAGTCGTCTTTGTGGAAATTATTTTCTGTGCCTTTGTCTTCAGTATTTCCTTTGTGCATCTTTCTAGATGTTCCAAGACTTTCCCAATGTCTTTGATACAGTTTCACTATCTTGTATGTAGGTACATACTTTTTATCACAATACATTGAAACGCAAGGGCAATCTTTATTGAAACTTACTTGGCTAAAGTTATATAGGTCTATTTCTTAATTTTCTGTTCTGTTTTATGTTTTCATATGTTCATTTCATACTAGTACCTTTTTGATCATTTCTTTTTGGTTACACATATGAAATCAGGTATCACATGCCTCTTGAATATCTTTTGTTTTCAAAATGCTTTTTCATAGGTTTTGGTGAATCCAGACAAATTTTAGAATTGTTGTTTTTAATTCTGTGGAAAATATAATTTGCATTTTGATAAGACTTTTATTAAATCTGAATATGGCCTTGCATGTTATGGCATTTTGATACTTACTTGCATATATTTTATCTTATATTTCCTTTATTATTTTTATATTTTTGATATGAAATTTCTACCAATTTGCCTAAATTAACTTTTAATTTTTGTAGGTATTGAATTGTGATATGCATCCTTTTCTTCTTACTGGATTAATATTACATTGAGTATATCAATCATTTTTACATGATAATTTTATGCTCCACATCTAAGGTAAATTGGCTCCAACAAGTATATTCCTTCATGTTTATTTACAGCTTTGTATTCACAAACATGGAGAATTTAACCTCTTCATTTCTAATTTAGATGTTTTGGCTTTGCTTCTTTGTTCTGACTAGGACACAGTAATAGACTCTATTTGATAGAAGTCTTGATAGCAGATCTCATCTTCTTGATTCACATCTTAGAGAAAACAAATAAGCATATTCATATTCCTCCTGAAACCACTATATTAAATGTGTTTGTCACATACACTCTGTATTGTGTTGATATACCTATTTTTGAAGTGTTCCTTTTCTTCTCATCAAAGAATGTTAAAGTTTTAAAAAAAATTCTTTATTGCTTTTTCATTCTTTTATCTCCTTTCCATTCTCTTAATGTAATCTCTCTTGGTCAAGTAATGTCTGCATCCCTGATTTATCCAACAAAATTCTTTTGGATAAGTATCTTACTGGGCTGTTGCATTTCACTTGCTAGTGTAGTGTTGAAAATTTATGAGGCTAAAGACCTCTTGTTTTGTTATTTAGAATATCCTGATCATAATAATATCAGAGGTGAGGAGGATACATCTGTCCCAACACAGGGAGTAACTGGGACCAGCAGGACCCAGGCATCCAGGAACTCTGCCAGCATGGTGGCACCTGTTTCTTCCAGTCTGTCTCGGGTAGGGCCCTAGGCAGACCTTGGGTGCAAATTTTGTACCCAGTCCAACAACACCCAGAGGAAGCTTCATTCCCAGGTACTCTAACATACCTAGGATCAGAGGATCACTGAAACCTTATGAAGCCAAATACTTGCCAAAGATAAGTACACCTCAAACTGTAAATTTGCTTTCTTCAACATCTCAAAAATGAAGGTTCACAAGGAATTTGGCACTGATTAGACTATAATTTAGTGAGATTTTAAGCTGTTGTGGATGTCCTGCTATTATAGTCTATGACTCTATGTCATATTGACACCAGACACCTTGTTAAAAGCTTCCAAAATCATGCTGTTGTCTTGTTTTGACTTTTCTAACTTTTAATAAAAAAATCATTTTGGTGGGCGTTTGAGACGCAGAAGCAGTAATTCCAAAATTCTAGGGAATGGTGGAAATACGTACCAAAATCTGCATTCTATCACTGTACTTAAGCAAGTACAGAAAATGAAAGTAAAGATGATAGCTAGGTATAAAAAGAATGTCCAAGTCAGACTGAACAGTCTGAACTTCTAAAGGAAGGCATCCAGAAAAGAGAAATCAGGAGCTATAGAATAGATAAGACCTCAAGACCTTTTGTTATGGTAAGTAGAAATAGAAACTAGCCTCAGAAATTAAGTCTTAAACTTGGCAGCTAGGCATGCTATTAATTCTCATATATTATAAGGCTATGTTTTCAATGGTATATGATAGGCTTTGTCCTTTACAAGAAAAGATAATCTTGTATCAGTGCAAAAATTTGAAAGACCAAACTGAGTCTGCTCTTATCCTATGTATAAGAACAAATGTGGTATATCTCAAGCTTAATGTTGTATAGCTTCTTTCCTCCAAACCTCAGACATACTATTTGAGCCAGTATTTGGAGGAATCAGAAAATGTGACCATAAACAGAATATTATTAATAAATCTACCATATAGATCTCTAGTCTAGAAAAATACACAATCTAACCCAGGTCATTCATATGCTTCTGTGTAATTTTGACTATCTTTTTTATTGTAAAGTAAAACCAGGCAAACAAAAGTTCATTTGCTGCTACTGAAATGATATGTGTAGCTGCACATACAATGGATTTTTTTTTCCTTAAACGTCTATGAAGTTTAGTATTAATTGTCAAATTGATCTGAGTGGATCTCCTACATGACAAATTTCAGGTTAAGCAATGAAGCAGCAGCTAGCTTATGAAAATGCCTGTGACAGGGTGAAGGGTTGTGTTGGTTCTATTAACTAAGCTGGGAAGACATACCATAAAAATGAGTGACACCAGTCCCTGAGTAAAGAGGAGAAGGTGAGCTAGGCACATTCGTAGTCACTATTTCAATTCTGCTGTTGTGACTTCACACCGAGGTGGACTATACCCTTGTACTATGAATCAAAACCAATTTTATTCCTTTAAGTCATTTGTGTTGGGGTATTTTTTCAAGGCATCAAAAAATTAGTTCAGAAATCATCCAAGAGATTTGTGTGAAAGTAAGTAAGATTGATACATACATATGAGAACAAAATGTTTAAAGCATCTGATATGATACAAACTGATATACAAAAATACAAGAAAAAGAAACGCTAAAGAAGTAGATAGAAGAATGCATGGACAATTCAATCAAAGTAGTTTCAAAATAACATTATAGATAATCATTTTAAAATTGTTTTATAATTTTATAAGCTTTATTAGTTTTCAAGGGCTCTTGTGTATTGGAGTCCTTTTGGGAAGTGGTCACAAAAAGTTCACAAACATATGTTCTGGTCTTAAAAACAGTTGGAGCAGCATTAATTTCAAATCTAAGGAGCTGGAGAGTGGGTTCAGTGGTTAAGCCTACATGGTTTGTAGTGTGCCCATGGAGCCTGAAACACAGTGCCATATCATCTGGAACTACAGTTGCAAGCTGTTGTATGCTGGATAACACCACAAAAACACAGAAACAGGCCCAGATATGACACACATGCACACACACTCTCTCTCTCTAACACACACACACACACACATGCACACATGAAGGGGGAGTAGGGAGGACATTTCTTAAAAATACCAAACCTTATTCAAAGTGAAGTACTTAGACAATCTCACAGAAGCTTAAAGGACACAAGATCCAAGAAAAGAGAGGAAGTATGTAACCTTAAACCCTAGCAGATGAGAAAGCAAAGCCACAATGTCATCATTCTAAACACACATTTACCAGCCAGCACAGTCTAGGTATTAAGTTAATAAAGTGAGAGTTGCAATTGTGTCTACTTATGACTGGGTAACATTCAAGATGTAATGGAGAATGGGAGTAAAGAGGATGAAAGGCAAGTGGGATTTTTAAGTCTAAGAATATGTTTCTATTTCTTTTTCTATTTTAAATTTTCATTACAAAAAAGTAGAAATGTTTTTTTGTTAAATTATTGCATGCTTCTTTGTACAAATTGCATTTTTTGAGCTGCTCTTATACAACCATCTTGTACCAAATATCTTCTCTGTCCTCCTGTAGACCCTTTTCCTTTGTCACACGCAAATATTTATGATCACTCACACCTTGCAGTACATTATCTTTCTTTTTAGCTTTTCATTTCACAGAGAAAGATAACCTGATTTTGATTAGTGATTGGCATTCATTAATTTAATATTAAAATTTTAGAGCTGGAAGATTTTTGACATTTCCACCCCCATTCATGGTAGTCTTTGGAATTTTTTAAAGTAATGAGCAAAGTTTAATATCAAAGCAAGGAATTTGAATTCTTGACACATTTAATGATTTTGACAGTACCTGATTCATATGGAATCTCACAGATCTCTGGGGAATAGAGAATAAGGAAGATCATCCAGTGATAGAAGGAAGATTGGAAATAGAAACTATGACTTTTGTGTGATTTTTTTAACCTATGATGTTTACACATCCTATGACCTCTTTTGGAACTATCTAAACCATTGCCATAAAGAGGAGTCCTGTTCAGGAAACCATTTTGCAGCCAACTGACCTTTCAGGCAGCAATATTACATGAAAGTAAGTTTAACTCCTAATTCTATGTTCTGTATGGGAAGTTGTTGGTCACCTGTACGTGTGTCACTGGAAAAAAAAATGAAGCAAGTACAGTCAACAAAAAACAAGACCATTGACAACAAGTTTAATGCAAAATTGTTGATGGTAGCTTATTTCACGTAAACACATAAACATCTAATTAACGTTTTCCTAGTAACTGCAATGAACTTCCCTGCCAGGTCCAAACATTTCAGACCTTATTTTAAGAGGATGGAAGATATTTTAACAGCTTATTTTTTTAGTATAAAGTTTATTCAGGGCATGGGGAGGGGTGTTACAAGGGTAGTAGAGGAGAGAAAGGCAGAGAGAGAGAGAGAGTAGAGAAGTAGAGGCCAGGCATGAGCACACTGAGAAAGAGTGGGAGAGGATTGGGGGAAAGAGCAGGAGCAAGAGCACAAAGAGCAAGAGCATCAGCTTTTAGGTTTAAACTTACTCATTGTATATTTTGTGGGGGTCGTGGCTTACATGTATGTACATGGAACCATTTGGTGCTGGTGCCATGGGAAGCCCAAGATTGTTTCAGATACCTAGAAATGGAGTTACAGATATTTGTGAAACAAACCTTTGTAACAGGGGCAAATGCTCGTAACTATGAGCTATCTCTGTAGCTCTTGTTTATGGCTGTTGTGTGTGTGTGAGAGAGAGTTGTAATGTATAAATTTGTTCATGTGGTTATGTGCATATACATATATTATTTATGTACAGGGTCTAGACACTAATGCCTAATACCTTTTTGATTAGCCTCCTTATTATTAATTATTAAATATTTAATCTCTGTATCCTGTAACATGATATTCATGTGTTCACTTGGGGTAGGCAGCTACATTTGAGTGGATCTGTTCATGTCAGTAACCCTTCACTCTTACTCCTATGACTAGCCCAGTAAAAACATACTGGCTCACCAAGGTGCACTTTGGAAGAATAATTATTTTGATCTGTCTTAGGTTTTCTACTACTAGTGAATAGATATGTGTATCATCTTACTATGAGAGTTTTATACAACATCTGTTTCATAGTAGCAGTAATATCAGTCAGGAAGAAGGAAGTATACATTTTATTTGACATACAGAAGAACCAAAAATAAAATAAACAAGTCTGATGCATTAGAAATCATTCAAAGCTCCCAGGAAAATTTAAAGAAAAATACAAAATATAGAATTGGCATTATGTTAATAACCATGATTCTGAAATATAAGGATTTAACTCAAAGTCTCACTGTGGGTTCTATATTTTTCTTCTTCTACTACCATGCTGTTTGGTGAGTACTACATGGTTCACAGGCTCCTAGGAGACTGAAGAAGAAGGTGGATATGAAGACCATTTGATAGAAATTCAAAAATCCAGCACAAAGACACACAAAGACACAAACACATAAACACACAAACACATGGGCACTTATTCTTTGATAAAAATAAAAAGGATACATGTAAGGTTAAAAATATATGAAAATAAGTTTTAAAGCTAAACAATTCTTACATAATACTCCAGTATGTTTGATTCACATGTTATAAAAGCAGTAGCGAGGAAGTATTTCCTTAAGATGTAAATACCACCAAAGAGCTCATGATTGCTAATCCTGTATACTAAAGAATATAGTGAATAAGTTTCTGAATTAATAAACCATAGAGAAAGATTGTAATAAAATGATTTACAGAGGAGTAACCTCAGAGAGTCATGAAGAAGGGGAAATGGGTTAGGAGAGTTGTGGAGGAGAAACCAGGAAGGGGGACTACATTTGAAATGTAAATAAAATAACCAAAAAAAAAAGAATAAGAATAAGAAGAAGGAGAAGAAGAAGAAGAAGAAGAAGAAGAAGAAGAAGAAGAAGAAGAAGAAGAAGAAAGAGAGAGAAAGAGAAAGAGAGAGAAAGAAAGGAAGAAAAAAAGAGAGAGAGAAAGAAAGAAAGGAAGGAAGAAAGAAAGAAAGAGAGAAAGAAAAGTAAATGGGGTTGTGATTTAGCTCAGCGGTAGAGCACTTGCCTAGCAAGCACAAGGCCCAGGTTTCTGTCCTCAGCTATGAAAAAAATAATAATAAAAAGAAAAAGGAAAAAGAAAGGTTAAGAAAATACCTACTTTCAAAGTCTATTGTTTCTTTTTGTGTAAAAGAGCTCTTCTTAATTTGTGGGGAGCCACAGCTGCCACCCTATATACATATATTTTGAACACCTGGTTTCCGGCCAGAGCAGAGAGCATTGATAATCAAGCCCTTAGATGGAGAAGCTGTGTGCCTCTAGTTTGTGATGCAAGCTGGTATGATTTCCCCACAGCCTATTATACCTTGCTATGTAGCTGATGCTGATTGGGACCAGGGAAAATATTTAACCCACAAGGGCTGGGGGCTGGAGAGAGTAAGTAAGTATGTGGAGATGAGAGTAAGTAAGTATGTGGAGATGAGAGTAAGTAAGTATGTGGAGATAGGAGTAAGTATGTATAATTAGGGCTGGTGATGGGATAGAAGAGTAAGTATGGGATATAGAAGAGTAAGTATGGTAGATAGGAGTAAGTATGTAAGGATAGAAGT
>NW_022196909.1:23517700-23519474 GCF_008632895.1 Mastomys coucha
TAATAAAACTGCATGGGGAAGAGCTCGGTGTTTGCCTCCTTACTTCTAACTGGACGGGTAAGGCGGCTTACATTAATTCATGTTTATTCATAAGTTAAATATGCAAGAAACTCTCATTATTTTATATCAGCGTCCTGGAGTTCAGTATAATCTGAGAAAGTTGTACTTTTATTAATGATACAATATTTTCCTTCTCTGTAGTACTACCATTCTGCTAAATAACCATAGCACTAAAATGACTTCTAATGACATTACTATACCTATAGATCAAGAGGCTTTTCACTATAGATTATAGCTAACATTGTCAAACTATAAAATGGAAACACAGTAAAAAACTCCATTGTAAATGAGATGTCTTCATCAAATCCTTCCTTCAAGGCTAAGACAGATGTCCAGAGAAAGAAGTGAACAAGTTTAAAAAAAAGATAGTGAGTGACTGTACAGAAACAGTTTTCCAAAAAACACAGAGTTGAGACACATGTGAACTCATCGAGACTATGACAGCATATGCAAGACTTGCAAAAATTCAATCAGGAGAAATATCCCAGGACACAAAAGAATTGAGCACAAAATCCTATCACAAAGTCAGAAACTGTTAGCAATTATCACCTGCTGTGAGAATGAAAGATAGTTTTTCCAATGCAGTAATGTCAGGTAGACCAACCATATTCCATTGCAGGTCCCACGCTCAGGTGTAGTTGACTAACACAAAATGGACTCCATATTTTTTAAGGTATAGACTCCCTTGACCTCCTCTCTCTCTCTCTCTTTCCCCCTCTCCCCACATCTATCTCCTTTGTGTGTCGATTTAGTAGTATTTGTTTGGCATTTATCTTTTTGGATTTCATTCATTTTCTTGGCTTTCTTGTTATAAAAATAGGAAGAGGAAGTTTGACAAAATGGAAGGCAGTGAGGGAGAATCTGGAAGAACTTGACAATATATTTCAAATATAAGAAATACTTATATTTCTTTCTCTTACATCCAATTTGTTATTTATGGGAAAGGATAATTAATTACTTAATAACTTGATATACTGATTAATATAATAATAAAATTGAACCTAATTAGTATCTTGAATAATACAAAAATTATTAATATTCATCAATCTTGTTTAATATGAGTCTCTGTGTTTTAATATTTTAGTTCTTATAAAAGTAATGAAAGATAATAACTACTTTTAAATTAGCCATGCCATAAATATTACATAAAACCCTACATATGCTGTCCAGAGGAATGTTATAACATGTAAAGCTAATACAAAAGAAATTAGGGTAAGCATTCATAAATTTTATAAACAATAATAGTTATAAATCACTGTAGATTAAAAGACTATATAATACAATATTGTTTAACATTATTTAAAATTTAATAAGGATAACAATTTCCATTTACTTTTCTTTTTCTGTCTTGAGTGCATAAATGACTATATTATCAAGATGTCCTCAGATTTTTGAGTCTAATTGACCACCCTACATTAGTTTTCCACGTAACACAGAAGAGAGGTATGGGCTACCATGCCTAGCTTCATTTTAATTTTATTTGAATACATTTCAAGTTCATCCACTAGTTGTTTTTTTTAAAAAAAACTTTTATTGCATTATGATGAGAAAAGTTACATGATTTCAATTTATCTGAATTTGTTAACATTTAAAAACATATTTTAATTAAATAGAATTGAATCACATTCTTGTTTCCCTTTTGTACCCTTGCTCCTCCTAGAGACCCCCCTTCAATACCTACAATGTCTTTTTTGTCATATTCCTTAAAATTTAT
>NW_022196909.1:23519484-23537234 GCF_008632895.1 Mastomys coucha
AGGTTTTAAGATGGTCTATCCATAAAGTCATTCACCAACTGTTTCAATGAACAATCAATGGTTCTGCTTCGAGGGTGGCACAGACATTAGGTGAGGGTAAGAATTTGGTTCCTTAGCTGTGAAAATTTGGAAAAGCATTCATCTCAGAGAAAGAGTAACTTATAAAGTCCTCTTCTTCAAACTTGATACAAGTGTTACAAATGTCAAGCAAAGCATTCAGTTTCACTTTGTTGTTCTCTTACAAGCCACCTCCCTAGTTAATCGTCTATGTTTGTTTTGGGTATATAAATACTTTTGAAATATATAAGCTGTTCCGAAAACCATAGTATAGTGTAAAAACATGAAATAAACAATACTACTAATAGAGAGGCTGAGATAGGAGAAGCAAGATTTCAAGACCCTTATGTTGTACACAGCCAGACACTGTCACAAACAAACAAGCTGACAGTATATATAGATTGAACAATGTTGGACCTATTTCTCCAATTACTAAATTAGAGAGACCATTGGATGACAATCAATAAATTTCAAATTCCTCATATTATTGGATTTTAATCGATTAGGATATGTTGGTAATATTAATTTTCAAATTAATATATTAAGAAAAAGTAATTGTCACTTCCTGTTATTTTTGTTGTAAGAGGTGTAATTAGGTTTGTGTGGATTTGTTGGAAGATTACCTTTTTGCTTCTTCTAGGGTGTAGTTTTGCTCCTTATGTTGATGTTTTCCTTCTATTATCCTTTGTAGGGCTCATCCACTAGTTGTTAAAAGAATTGCTTTTTTTAGTACAATTATGACTACGACAAATTCAATGACTAAAATATAAAGCAAAAGAAAATGAGATAAGGTTATCATCCATAAGATTTCCAACTAAGTATTGTAGTTTATCTTTCTTAAGATAAGACTGGCAAATGAATTTAGAAAGTTAATGAATTCTGCAGTCCTGAGAAAGAATTTAAAGTTGATGTAGATGTCCCAGTAAATGAAGGATGCTGCCCTTCACTTAAAATTGCACAGCTTACACCTCAACTTAGATGAAATGTCCCCCCTGGAACACTAAGAATGATAATGGAATCATTTTATCTTATAATTTCTCTCTAAAAGTAATTTTTGTTTATGAAGAAGATGGAGAAATAATCTAACGATACATATATACTCAATACTAAGTTTTAATATCTTTACAGTATTGATTAAGTTTTCAGTTTCTCTCATTTGGCACAGCTTAAAATTAATTATTGATGGCAAATTGTTCTATTTTTCAAAGGTTTTATTTCAAGACACCATGGAACTGTTAATATATGTATCAAATAGTCTACCTCATTTTGTAGTTGCTAGTTTACACAAAAACTCGGTGATTTTGTTTGACTCTTTGTTGTTTTTCATAAATATTTATGTATAATATCATCTTCCTTGTAAACAGGATTTTTCTTGCCCAAAGGGAGTAAAAACAATTTGTGTGTTAATTTTATCTTACTGGTTTTGTTCAGCTTCAGTGGTTGTGTATATAAAGAAGAGATTAGATAAAAGGGAATACAAGCAAGCCCTGATGCTCACATGAAGAATTTTAATTTGCCATGATAATTTTAAAGCAGTTCAGGTATATTCCACCCCTTGCTTGTAGAAGACATAAGCTGCTAAGTAGTTGCTGTCAGTAGACTACCAATATTCGTTTATATTTTGCTGCCCTCTACAGAATAACCAAGGCATTCTTGATATTGCAGTCTATCTTCAACTTCTGGATGAAGGAAACCATATGATCTTGGAACTCTGATATAAGTATACTCAGTAAATAAGGACTACTCAGCACTCAACATATTTGTTATTGCTCATGACACTTAAGCTTGACATTCATTTTAAAATGAAACGAGATGATTGTTCTTCCAATATCCCTCTTAGTAGCCTATATGAAGGTTAAATTCTAGGAAAGGGTAAGCTAGTGTGTTGTGTTGTGCACCTGCTGTTGACAGCACAAGGCTGCAGTGGATGGCTTAAAATCCATGCTCACATTGATGACCCCAACTAAACTTAGTAGGTCCTAAAACAAAATCAATAGGAATGTGAGAACGAGATTTATACAGAAAAGGGCATAAGCAAAGATAAGTAACAAAAAGAATCAGTGTGCATTATATGCATTTTCTAAATTGTCAAAAAACAAACTTAATTTAAAAAATGAAAGCATTTCATTGAAAAATTAATAATAGAAAAGTTAATAATGCTAGCATTCTCATTGTAACTTTACAGTTATAGAATGTTATGGTATGCTCTGTTTTACTTTGATGAGATAATTTTCATTTTGCTTTTCTTTGCTTGTTCTGTTTATTTTGTTTTGTTCAGAGTATACTCTGAAGAGACTGCATACAGGACAAAAATTGGTGGTAAGAGAGACAGAATTCAATATTCTTTCCAATCCATGTAAAGAAAAGCTAAATATGTGCCACTAATCCATAGAAGATGGTTCTTTCTGTGAAAATTATGTTCCTGATTTATCAACCATATGTTCCCCAGGATACTAACTAAAGATATAGAATGATGCCACTTTGATTTCACACAAGCAGGTTATTTAATATAGGGAACATTAGTTTAGATAGAAGAACTAGAACTAACTATAACATCTTCCTATAACACACACACACACACACACACACACACACACACACACACACACTTTCTATTGTTTTCTGTAGTCCCTTACATTAGTTCCCCTCAGTCATGAAGACAAAATCGTATTTGCCAGCAGAGGTATTAGTGACTACCTATGAAGTATATTAGCACAATGAAATAACAGCAACTATTAATGGTAAAGCCTGAGACTACAATCTTTCTGATGCCAGCAGATTGTTAATGCTTCAAGTTCCTGTGATATCCTTCACTAAAACAATGCAGAAATAACCCATTTAGATAATAAGTTTTGTTTCTAAGGACATGAGTCGGCAGGACAACTGGACGAGCTTGTTGTTAAGCCTGATTATTAGAGTTCCATCTACAATTTCTTATAGTGGAAGCAGAAAAGCATCTTCTCAGTTTTTCTGTCCTTCAACACATGCAAAATGGCATGCCCTTTTCTCCACCTACACGAATGAATGAGTGAATGGATGAATGAATAAATGAAATCAAATGAAACATTGACTTTATGATACAAATTATTTTTTCTAATTTTAATTAATGTCTGCAGCAAATTCGTGCTTTTCATGAAGATCTGAAATACTATCTGCTATAGTTACCAAAGGTATCATGCCCGTTGATGGCTCCACATTGATGCACCTGTGGACAGCTCTAATTGGACTCAAGGGAGCTAATCATAATTATATGAGGAAAATAGTCATGAGATCTATGGGAAGATGCAGGAGTCCTGGGGTTATTTGGAAGGTGATGAAGAGGTGTAGAACTGGAAAAACTATGTTGTATACATATATATAACTTAAAAATTATTTGTATCCTTACAAAAATGTAGCATGCCTTCTTCTTAAAAGTAAAGCCAAAACTAAAAGGTGAGAGTGTAAAAAAAAAAAAGGCAAAAAGAATCTGAAACTTTTAAGAATGATTGATTGCATTTTACAACTCTATCTGGGAAATGCATTTGTTTATTTAAGGGTGAATGCTTTCAAAGTTTCCTTAACTGGGACATTTTATCTCTTATGTACATCAAGACTTTGCATGTTTACAGCTTCACAAAACATCCTTTTATCTCCTAATGCAGGGTTATCAGTGCTGAAAGCCTAGCACAAAAATTGCTCCCCTCTATCTTAATTTGAAATGACGTCTCCTTTTAAGAAAAAGGAGAAAGAGCATAAGAAATGAATCTTACATAACTCATACTAAATAAAATCCATGATGGCTTTTATCTGAAGAATTTCAGTTCTAAATGCTTTACACTTTTAAATACAGTTTATAGTTAATAAGAAAATATGTTGTTTAAATGATAAATACATTTTATAAAAATATTTTTCCCTACTAAAATTACTCTTCTTCTGTGTAAATTTATATGTATATAGTTTTCCAAGAACAACTGTGACCTCAAATTTAATAGAAATGAATTTGTTTTTAGTATAATTATAACCTGGAAATAGAATATTAAATTTAATTAATTATATTATAAAATGTAAGATAGGAATGCTATTTCTCTTTGAAAAAATGGCATTGATTGAGAATGCTTGTTTAAATATATTATTCTATAATTTTACAACACTAAATTTTGATTTATAAGTCATTCTCATCTTGAGAATTACTATAATTCACAAAATAATAAGATCAAAATAAACATGTATAGGGAATGTGTTGGGAAAAGGCAGTTATATGCATGTTTATATTGCCTGCATTGATCCAAAGGTTGCACTGGGTCATCTTTAGCTGGAGTTAGAGGTCATTTGACCTGCCCAATTTATGTGCTTGAAGATGAATTCAGATTCTCTGCTAGAACAATACATTCTTATTATCATTATCATCAAGCCATCTCTTCATATGGTATATTAATATTTATTTTAAATTATAATATTAGATCTTCTAAGAAACACTATTTGCCTGAGGTTAAATTCTTACAGCATAAGAATCATAATTACAAACTTATCATTACAAATAATTACATACTATGAGTGCAGTCGGTCAAAAATTGCAGGTGTTGGTTTATGTTGGATCTTGTTTTATGCTTTGAGACAGAATGTAGTTTTTTACAGCAAACCAGGTTTATGTTTGAAATCCCCTTGTTTCAACCCCATGTGTGTTGAGAGAATAGCCATGCACATGACAGAAACATTTTAAATACAGTGCTGATATTATTTAATAACTTTATATGATGCTTTTTTCTTATTCCCTTTAAAATTGTAACAATTGTCTGCATTTTATCTCTGGGTTAAATTTGTCTGCTCGTCAATATTATAAAAGTACCAAATGTTTTTTTTTGTGTGTGTTTTTTGCCTACTTTGACTTTATCTTTATTAGTGTAATGATATTTGACATTTAACCATCTTACAGCTCTGTATCATGTACTCATTATTTTCATCGGTTGTATAATTAATGATATGAATATGTGCATATTATGAGCTTACCTATTCTTATTATGATAAATTCTGAAAGTTTGTCTCATTAGTGTTACTACAAAGTTATAATAGTCATGTATACATCTGCTAATACACATATGCCTTCATTTACTTTTTCTATGATTGAAAATGCAGCATCAGTTGATAAGCTGTGTCATAGCCATTAGTTTTTAAAATAATTTTCCAGAGTCATTGTTTGTTATCATGCCAATATTGCTGATGCAAGAGCAGTGCACTTGCTCTCTTTTAAAAACTAACTATATTTATTCTGCCTAATCCTATGTTTTAAAAATGGGCCTTTGTGTCAGAGTTAACAGCGGATATTTCCATGGGTATTTCCCTAAGTTGAACACTTCCTAACCCTAAAAACATTTTGTACAGATTTTCTTTTCTATTTTTGAAATGTTTTTCCATTTCAAATGGTTTCTTTGTCTTATTTCAATGATTACTAAAGGATCATTTTGCCCTTATCTTCTATTGTCTTTCTTGATGACATGCATTCTAATTGTATTCTTCCAGATTGTACCTTGGATTTACACTTTCCTATTATTACATCTTTATGGATAAAAATCCTATTATTTAGTGAAGAAAATCATATTATGCTTCAAAATTATACCTTTAGATAATTAAATATTTCAAATTTTCAAATTTCAAAAAGAAATTGTTTCTATAACATAAAAGTGAAAATAGTCTATTTTGTTTTCTTGATATTCAAATCTTCAGTTCTGATATTAGCTGTTTAGTGGTTTTTGTGTGAGCTGGAAATTAAATTTGATTTCACCCACACACTGTATTTTAGTGGTTCCACTGGCATTTGAGAAAAAAAAATAATTCTACCTTGAGTTGTCCTTTTGTCAATGTTTATAATCAATCAACCACTTATGTAAAAAACTTTTCATGAAATTTAAGGGGACCAGGGTCTTTTTAATTTTAAAATGAGTTTTACAATAAGTTTGTCAAGTCTGTAAAAGAGGCCACCTAGAAGCTGCCCTGAGCACCCTACTATCCCAGGGACACCTCCATTCTCCTGTCACCTCTCCTCCACTTACATCAGACTCTTGAACCATATAGGTTACTTTCCCTTCCCCCACTCATCTTCCCTATGGTCTGAGCCCTTTGGGCCAAGCCAAGCTTTGCTGAGTAACCTGCAGGTCCAGAGAGACCACCATTCTCCTTATACCTCTTTGCCCACCTTCATCAGACCTAAGGCTCTTGAACCATACAAATTCCCAGGTTCAGAAACATGCAGCCAAAGGATAACTAACATAGGCCTGCTACACCAGGACTATCAAAGTTCACTCCACTTCTAATACCTGCTACAACAAGAACATACAAAGATCAAAATTGTCTAGATGGTTAAAGGCCCTAGAAAGAACAAGAACAAAAACCAACAGCTGTATGACAACTACAAAGTATAGCTTTCCCATTATAGCAAGCCTTAAGTATCCTAATACAACTGAAACACAAGAAAATACCTTAAAAACAATCTCATTAAGATGATAGAGGTCACTAAAGAAGAAATGAATAAATACAGGAGAATATAATAAAACAGATAGAGACCTTTAAAGAGGAAATGAATAAATACAGGAGATTACAATAAAACAGATAGAGAATACAATAAAACAAAATGTCCCTTAAAGCCATACAGAAAATACAATTAAACAAGGGAAGGGAATAAATAACATCATACAAAATCTAGATGTGGAAATAGAATCAATAAAGAAAACACAAACTGAGGGTATCTTGGAGATGGAAAACCTAGGGAAAAGAACAGGAACAACGGATGCAAGCATCACCAACAGAATACAGGAGACAAAAGAGAGAATCTCAGGCATAGACAGAACAGTAAAAGGAATTAATACATCAGTTAAAGAAAATGATGAATCTATAAAAATTTCTGGCACAAAACATCCAGGATCTGGGGTGCTGTGAAAAGACCTAGCCTAAGAAAAATAAGAACAGAAGGAGCTGAAGAGTCTCAGCTCCAAAGCCAAGAAAATACTCTCAACAAAATCATAGAAGAAAAGTTTTCCAATCTAAAAAAAAGAGATGCCTACAATCATACAAGAAGCTTATATAACACCAGTTAAACTGGACCAGAAAAGAAAATCCTCCTGGCACATAAAATTCAAAATCCAAAATCTAGAGAACAAAGAAACAATATTAAAATCTGCAAGGAGATAGAGACAGGTAACAATACAAAGGCAGACCTATCAGGATTATACCCAAGTTCTCATCAAAGACTTTAAAAGCTAGAAGGGTCTGGATAGATATCTAACCACTACTTAAAATCCACAGGTACCAACCAATTCTACTATATACAACATAATTTTCAATCAACATAGATGGAGAAGAGATATTTCAAGACAAATCTGAATTCAAACAATATCTATATAAAAATTCAGCCTTACAAAAAACACTAGATGAATACTCCAACACAGGATAACTACACTGAAGAATACACAGGGTAATTGTATAGCACAGAAAAGAAATGTTAAATGTTAAGTCTATAAAAACCACAGAAAGCACACACAAGCAGATATACACACAGGAAGACACATACATAACACATACACACAAATACACACAACAAAACCACCATCATAATGACAGGAAATAACAATCACTGGTCATTAATATCTCTCACCATCAATAGACTCAATTCCGCAATAAAAAACACAGGCTAACAGAATGATATGAAAACAGGATCCATCATTCTGCTGCATACAAAAAACACACCTCAGCAATTAAGATAGACACTATCTCACAGTTGGTGTTTTATTAACAATCATTGTACTGGGTGGTACAAGTAGTAGCTGAGAATGTTTTCAAGCTGTTTTCCACCAACCAGGTGAATGGTTTCATAATTTATAATTAAATAACCTTCTAGTAGACCTATTTGAGTTTGCATATCTATGCTACTGAATAAATAAAAGTGTATATTCTTTGTATTGGTCAAGGTCATGTGACTTCTTTGTTGACATTGATAATCTCATCTCCCCACTCCTTGTTAGCATTGTGATCAGTCTTTAAAGAAAATGGATCCCAGAAATAAAACCTTCATAAACTACTGTAAAACATTACAGAATATATGTTTTCTTATTTAATTAGAATTCTCATTTCTATATAAAATATATTTTAACATGATTATGGTAAAATTAGAAATGTTTTCAGAGAGTGTATTTTATTGATAATACTTATTATTTTATTTTTTATTTAAAGCCTTATGTAATCCTTATAGTTTATTTTGAATATAGTTTTTTATTCTTACCTCAATATTAAAAAGAAAATAACAGAAACATTTTTCAATTGAAATTAAGAAATAAAAACTCAAAAAAGTTGCAGAATGAGCCTTACAGATTTCCTGTACAGAAAATTATAATTTTAGTTATGTATATTAGAAAATAAATCTAAAACTCAATAATATGAACTTTAGAAGAACAAATTAACATCTCCAAAAGAGACAGAAGAATGGCCAAAATATCAAACAACTGGAAACAAAACAGCAACTCACCTAAACAGTCTAAAATGACAATCACTACTCAAAATAAAAGGGACCAAATTACTAGAAATATTAAAGATTAAAAAATATTGTTTTAAAACATTTTCCTATTATTTTAGTTAGTTTTATATTGTTATGATAATAAACAATAACCAATGTCATGCATTTTTTATCACAAGTGCTTTGTAGTAAAGCTTAAGGTCAGGGATAGTGATTCCACCAGAGGTTCTTTTATTGTTGAGAATAGATTTCACTATCCTAGGGTTTTTTTTTTATTCTAGATAAATTTGCAAATTGCTCTTTCCAAGTCTATGAACAATTAACTTGGAATTTTGATGGAGATTGCATCGAATCTGTAGATTGCTTTCGGCAAGATGACCATTTTTACTATATTAATCCTGCCAATCCCTAAGCATGGGAGATCTTTCTATCTTCTGAGGTTTTCAATTTCCTTCTTCAGAGACTTGAAGTTCTTGTCATACAGAACTTTTACTTGTTTAGTTAGAGTGACAAGAAGGTATTTAATATTACTTGTGATTATTGTGAAGGGTGTTGTTTCCCCAATTCCTTTCTCAGCCTATGTATCCTATGTATCTTTGTGTAGAGGAAGGCCAATGATTTGCTCATTTTTATATCCAGCTACTATGCTGAAGTTGTTTCAGGTTTAGGAGTTCTCTGGTGGAAATTTTGGGATCATTTAAGTAAACTATCATATCATCTGCAAATAGTGATAATTTGACTTCTTCCTTTCCAATTTGTATCCCTTTGATCTCCTATTGCTGTCTAATTGCTCTGGCTAGGACTTTAAGTGCACTATTGAATAGGTAGGGAGAAAGTGGGCAGCCTTGCCTAATCCCTGATTTTAGTGGGATTGCTTCAAATTCCTCTCCATTTATTTTGATGTTGGCTACTGGTTTGCTGATCTTCCCAATACTTTTATCATGAAGGGGTGTTGGATTTTGTAAAATGCTTTCTCAACACCTAATGATTGTTTTTTTTTCCTTTGAGTTTCTTTATATAGTGAATCACGTTGATGGATCTCCATATATTGAACCATCCCTGCATCCCTGGGATGAAGCCTACTTGATAATGATTGATGATCATTTTGATGTGTTCTTGGATTAAGTTTGCAAGAATTTTATTCAGTATTTTTGCATCGATATTCATAAGGGAAATTGGTCTGAAGTTTTCTTTGTTAGGTCTTTGTGTGGTTTAGGTATCAGTGTAATTGTGGCTTCATAGAATGAATTGGGTAGAGTAGCTTCTGTTTCTATTTTGTGGAATAGTTTGAGGAGTATTGGCATTGGGTCTGCTTTGAAAGTCTGATAAAACTCTGCACTAAACCCTAAACCCATCTGGTCCAGGCCTTTTTTTTTTTTTTGGTTAGGAGACTATTAATGAGTGTTTCTGTTTCATTAGCAGATACGGGACTGTGTAGATATGTGATCTGATCTTGATTTAACTTTGGTACATGGTATCTGTCTAGAAAAATTGTCCATTTCATCCAGGTTTTCCAGTTTTGTTGAGTATAGGCTTTTGAAGTAGGATCTCATGATTTTTTGGATTTCCCCAGTTTCTGTTGTTATGTCTCCTGTTTCATTTCTGATTTTGTTAATTGGGATACTTTCTCGGTGCCCTCTAGTTAGTCTGGCTAAGGGTTTATTTTTCTTCATTTTCTCAAAGAACCAGCTCCTGGTTTGGTTGAGGCTTTGTATACTTCTTTTTGTTTCTACTTGGTTGATTTCAGGCCTGAGTTTGAATATTTCCTGACATCTACTCCTCTAGTGTGAATTTCCTTCTTTTTGTTCTAGAGCTTTCAGATATGCTGTCAAATTGCTGGTGTATGCCTTCTCCAGTTTCTTTTTGGGGGCACTCAGAGCTATGAGTTTCATCTTAGGACTGCTTTCATTTATGTCCCATAAGTTTGGGTATGTTGTGGCTTCATTTTCATTAAACTCTAAAAAGTCTTTAATTTCTTTATTTCTTCCTTGACCAAGTTATCATTGAGTAGAGTGTTGTTAAGCTTCCACTTGTATGTGGGCATTCTATTGTTTATATTGTAATTGAGGACCAGCTTTAGTCCGTGGTGATCTGATAGGATGCAAGGAATTATTTCAATCTTCTTGTATCTGTTGAGGCCTGTTTTGTGACTGATTATATGGTCAATTTTGGAGAAGGTACCATGAGGTGCTGAGAAGAAGGTATATTCTTTTGTTTTAGGATGAAATGTTCTGTAGATATATGTTAAATTGCTTTGGTTCATAATTTCTGTTAGTTTTACTGTGTCTTTGTTTGTTTTCTTTTTCCATGATCTGGCCATTGATGTGAGTCAGGTGTTAAAGTATCTCACTACTTTTGTGTGAGGTACAATGTGTGCTTTGTGCTTTAGTAAGGTTTCTTTTATGAATGTGAATACCATTGCATTTGGAACATAGATGTTCAGTATTGAGAGTTCTTCTTGGTCGACTTTTCCTTTGATGAGTAGGAAGTGTAATTACTTATCTTTTTCATTTTTTTTTGATAACTTTAGGTTGAAAGTCAATTTTATTTGATTTTAGAATGGGTACAACAGCTTGTTTCTTGGGACCATTTGCTTGGAAAATTGTTTTCCAACTTTTTACTCTGAGGTAGTGTCTGTCTTTGTCACTGAAGTATGTTTCCTGTATGCAGCAAAATGTTTACATTAATAGACTGTTTACATATCCAGTCTATTAATCTATGTCTGTCCTGTTCGTCTATGTCTTTTTATTGGGGAATTTTGTCTACTGATATAAAGAGATTTTAAGGAATGTTGATGGTTTCTTCCTGTTATTTTTCTTATTTGAGTTAGAATTATGTTTGTGTGGCTATCTTTGGGGGGGGTTGTTTGAAGAAGATTAATTTCTTGCTTTTTCTAGGGTGTAGTTTCCCTCCTTGTGTTGGAGTTTTCCATCTATTATCCTTTGTAGGGCTGGATTTGTGAAAAGATATTGTGTAAATTTCATTTTTGTCATGGAATATCTTGCTTTTCTCTATCTGTGGTAATTGAGAATTTTGTTGGATATAGTAGCCCTGGCTGGCATTTGTTTTCTCTTAGAGTTTGAATAAAATCTACCTAGGATCTTTTAGCTTTCATAGTCTCTGTTGAGAAGTCTAGTATGATTCTGATAGCTCTGCCTTTATATGTTACTTGACATGTTTCCCTAACTGCTTTTCATATTCTCTCTTTGTTTTCTATATTTGGTGTTTTGAATATTATATGATGGGAGAAATTTGGAATTCTGTAGTCTTCTTGTATGTCAATGGCATCTCTTTCTTTAGGTTAGGAGAGATTTCTTCTATAATTTTGTTGAAGATATTTACTGACCCTTTAAGTTGGGAATCTTCACTCTCTTCTATATCTATCATCCTTAGGTTTGGACTTTTCTTTGACTGTTGTGTCAATGTTTTCTATGGTATCTTCTGCATCTGAGATTCTCTCTTCTATCTCTTATATTCTGTTGGTAATGCTTGCATCAATGATTCCTGATCTCTTTTCTAGGTTTTCTATTTCCATATTTGTTTCCTTTTGTGTTTTTTTTATTATTGTTTCTATTTCCAATTTTAGATCCTGGATGTTTTTGTACAATTCCTTCATCTGCTTGGTTGTATTTTTTTGTGATACTTTAAGGGGTTTTGTGTTTCCTCTTTAAGTGCATTTACCTGTTTACCTGTGTTCTTATGTATTTCTTTAAGGGATTTATTTATGTCCTTCTTAAAGTCCTCTATTATCATCATGAGATGTGATTTTAAATCAAGAGTCTTGCTTTTCCAGTGTGTTGGGGTATCCATTGGTTTCTGTGGTGGGAGAACTATGTTCTGATGACAAATAGTCTTGGTTTCTGTTGCTTATGTTCTTGCCCTTGCCTCTTGTCATCTTGTTAACACATCTGGTGTTAGCTGGTCTTGCTGTCTCTGACTGTGGCTTGTCCTTCCTGTAAGCTTGTGTGTCTGTACTCCTGGGAGATCTAGTCTTTCTGGGAGTGATTTGGGTATGGAGAGCTATGGCACAAGATCAGCTCCAAGGTGCAGACAGAAATTTGAAGGAGCCTGTTCCCAACAGTTCCTTAGTTCCTGTGATCTGATGGCCAGTAATTTGAGCAGAAATTGTGGTCTCACCTGTGCTCTCAGATGTGTCTGCACTCTTTTGAGACCAGTTCTGTCCCTATGGGATTTGTGTATGGAGAGCTGTGGCACAGGGTCAGCTCAGGATGCAGATAGAATCCGGAAGGATCCTGTGCTAGGCTGCTCCTCAGTTCCCGTGTCCTGAGGCCTCTGGGCAGGTCCCTTTTGTGCCAGGTTCTGAGCAGAAGTGGTAATCTTAACTGTGCTCTCAGGATTGTCAGCACTCCAAGGAGAACAACTCTTTTCCTGCAGGATTTGGGTATGGAGATCTGTGGCACAGGGTCAGTTCAAGGCACAGATGGAAACTGGTAAGTATTTTTTGAAATAAACAAAAACCCAATATCCTAATTTATTGTTAGTTGAAATTTAATTGTTGACAGATTAAAAATTATGAAGTATATAAAGCTATGCCAGCTATTAATAATGACTCTGGAAGAAGGAGCTAAATATTTTCTTTCTTTCTTTTCTTTCTTTCTTTCTTTCTTTTCTTTCTTTTTTTTTTTTTATATTTTTTTTGAGACAGGGTTTCTCTGAATAGCCCTGGCTATCCTGGAAGTCACTCTGTAGATCATGTGGGCCTCAAACTCAGAAATCCACCTGCCTCTGCCTCCCAAGTGCGATTATTATTGTCATCAATTCCCATATTTTCTAGAGTAGCATCACTCAGTTCCCTGTTATTTATTTCCCTTTATTTGGTGAACTAAAACATATGACAAATTTAACATTTTCAAAAGAAATCAGTTATGTTGTGCTCTCCAAATCAATTGGAATACCAGCATCGTCATGAATTCCAATTTCTCTGTCAATCATGCATAATACTTAAACCTCAGTCATTGGTAATTTAATTTTCTTTCCTTCATTATGCATATATATATATATATATATATATATATCCATACACACACATAAAAAATGAACTATAAGTATATTCCAAATTTAGTTGTTCTGTTTTTTTTTTTTTTTCATTAATAGTAACCTTGTTTAAGTACTCAACAGAGCTAATATAAAATGTTATCCCGGTCTCCTTCATGAGACTACCTTCCCTGCCAATCTTTTCCAACTATATCCTAACAGTGAAAGTCAGATTAAATAATTTCTTGACATGAATGCCTCTACCTTTTTCTCACCATGTATCAAATTAAAAGCATAGCAATACCCACTTATGAGTAAATTCCATGAAGAGGGGAAAATGTTAATGAACTGATGCCTAATGGTATTCTGCTATACTGCTAGGTTGGGTCTGAGCCCAATTGTCCTCAGAGAGACTTTACCCAGCAACTAATGGAAACAGATGCAGAGACCCAAAGTCAAACGTTAGGTAGAGCTTGGGGAGAAAGGGAGAAAAGACTGTAGGAGAAAGAATGTTCAAGGACACACACACACACACACACACACATAGAATCAACTAAGCTGGATTTATAGGGCCTCACAGATACTAAACTGCCAAGCAGGAAGCCTTCATGTGACTGATCTAGGATCTCTGTACATATGTTACGGTTGTGTAGCTTAGTGTTCTTCTGAAACTGCTAAACAAGGGAGCAAGACCTGTCTCTGTTGCCTGTTCTTAGGACCCTTTTCACTTAGGAGCCTTACTACTCAGTTCATAGTCTAACCTTAATTTGAGAGGAAGAATCTAGTCGAAATGCAACTTGATATGCTATGGCTGGTTCATATCTACGGGAAGCTTGCACTTCTCGGAAGAGAAAAACTAGAGTAGCACAGATGAGTGGATGAAGATATAGTGGGGTTGAGATGAAATGAGGGAGCATAAACTGCAGTCAAGATGTGTATATTATAAAAATATCAGTAGGTTATCTCTCTGGCTCAGAACCCACCTGATATAATCAACGAAAATTTTGTGAGGTCCCCAGTCCTTGTCTTTTATATTTGATCCTACATTAACTTCTTCCACTTAGAAATAGTCTACCTAGAAAATTTTTTGTCTAATTTCCATCCTTGCAAGTTGTTGGAATACCTAGGACATAAGCAAAACAGCTCTGAGTTTTATCTGTGTCTCATTCCTGTGTATAAAAACAGCCATGAAATGTGCTCTCCTCAGTGCAGAAGAGACAGCATTTCTGAGACTCATGTAATGGTGAGGAAAGGGAAGAAAAATTGAAATAGTACTAATGAGTGGAGAAAAAAATATGAATTCAAGAAAAGCTGATATTGGAACAGATTTTTATGAGAGCCACTAGACATATATACAAGGAGCACATCTTTATTATTAATTCAAAGACATGCAAAATGACAGATGAATACATAAAGATAATTGTTTATACTATTGTATAGTATACTCCATTAAATCTCTCAAAAAGGCCGAAGTAGATGAGACAGAGAAAGCAGATGACACCAAGATAACTAGGCTCTCTAAAACATATAAGCAATGCTCATATGAACTCACAGAGACTGAAGCGGCTAACACTATTGAATCTCTACATTTTTCCTAATACTTTTCCATTGACATTACTGTATACTGACTTTTAAAATGTAACAAATTATTTAAAATGTAGAAAGCATACTAATAAGTATATAATGCAATTATATTGATAAATAAGTGGATATGTAAAAAAACTAATTATGTAAGATAAAATATAGAAAAGCAGATAATTGCAATGAGTGAATAAAATAATGTGGCAAATGGCATGGAGTAGGATGAGAATGACAAACAGCTTAGTAGATAGGTGATTTAAAAGGAAATACAATAAAGTAAAATTGAGTATATCAGTTGAGTATAATAATTAAGTATAATAACTGAGATAGGTTGCCCAAAATTTTTTTAGTTCTTAGACAAAAATATAAATATAAAGTGATTCTTTGTTCAAAAAAAATCTCTTGAGTAATAAGTTTGATTCTCTTTTTTATAGTATTAATCTTGGGGCTTAATTTCAATGTTTAAAATATGTATTTAAAGGGCAAATGAACTATTCTGAAAAATGGACTTAATTTGTCTATTTGTTCTATAGCTCAGTGCCATTCTCAGACACTTTTAATTAAGAACATGAAATGACTCATTAAGATTCAGTCCTAAAAATAAGTGGCTAATTATAGTGTGTTGACAAAAACAAGTTACTTCACATATTTCTAAAAAATCTTTTCAAAAGGATCAGATATGAAATCAAGAAAGTATGCTTCAAAAGAATAAATGTGTGAAGGTTTCTACATTAGTGAATGTCTACACAAACATACAGACACACATAAACATTTTACATTGGAGTTCCAGATCTATGTCCTAATTAGAAGAACACATTATTCACAACCTTTTAAGATAATTGGTTCTAAAGGTATGCTTTTCATCTTTGCAATACAAACCCCGTTCTGTGTTAATATGCAGTGTTCAATCTCCTTTATTTTTGACAACTTATTTTCAACTCAAGCATATATATATATATATATATATATATATATATATATATATATAGTCAATTTGGGCAAATAATGGTGGATTTCAAATTATATAAAATGTTAAAAGTGTACCCTATATTCATGGGTTAGCCGCATGAGAAAAAATAAATAAAACATGTGACTTTCAGAGAGTGTTATACTTCTTGAAATTATTGAAAATTACAAACAAAACAATCCTCAATAGATGCAAGAAATTTTAAATAATCCATTGCATCCTATCAGATCACTATGGACTAAGGCTAGACTGCAATAACAATAGAAACAATAGAAAGCCCACATACTTATTGAAACTGAACAATTCAATTCAATGATATCTTGGTCAGGGAAGGAAATGAAGAAAAATATTAAAGACTTTCTAGAACCAAATGAAAATGAAGGCACAATATACGCAAACTTATGAGACACAATGAAATCAGTGCTAAGAGTAAAATTCATAGTACTGACTGCCTTCATAAAAAAATAATTGAAGAGATCTCATACTAAGCAACTTAATATCACACCTGAAATCTCTAGAATAAAAGAAGCAAACACACCCAAAGAAGTAGTTGGCAAGAATCAATCAAACTAAAGGTTGAAATCAATCATTCAGAAACAAAGAGAACAATATAAAGATTCAACAAAATAAAAACTAAAAATGGAGACTGAGAAAATTAAAAAAAAAATCATAATGTTTTACTTCAAAATCCTGTACTCCACAAACCTGGAAATTTGAAATGAAATGAGTGAATTTCTAGACAGATATCACATACCAAAGTTAAAACAAGATCACTTAAACTATTTAAATAGTCCCATGACCCCTAAGGAAATAGAAGCACTCATTAAACATCTCTCAACCAATAAAAGCTCAGGAACAGATGACTTTAGTGTAGAATTCTACCACATATTCAAAGACAAATTAATACTAACAATAAAATTCAGGAGTTAGTTCTCTAACTATTCCATAAAGTAGAATTAGAAGGATCCTTTCCAAATTCATTCTATAAGGCCACTGTTACACTGGTACCTAATCTACACAGATTAAAAAGAAAAAAAAAAGAAAGCAAACTTCAACCCATTTTCATTTTGAACATAGATGCAAAACACTTCATAAAGTTCTTGAAAACTGAAACTAAAAACAAATCAAAACCAACATTCACCACAATCAAATGCTTCAGGCCAGGCAGGCAGGGATGGTCTAATATATGAAAATCCATCAATGTAAACAACTAAACCAACAAAACCAAAGTCAACAAATCACATGGTCATCTCATTAAATGCTGAAAACACCTGTGACAAATTGCAGTACCCCTTTATGTTAAAAGTCTTGAGTGGATCAACAAATAAAGTCACATACTTATATATAATAAAAGCAATATACAGCAAGCCAATAGATAAAATCAGATTAAATGAAGAGAAACATTAAGCAATCAAAATAAAAATCAGGGACAAAACAAAGCTGTTTGTTGTCTCCTTTTCTATTCAACACAGTACTTGAAGTTCTAGCCAGAACAATAAGACAACTAAAGGAGATCAAGGGGATACAAATTGGAAAGCAAGAATTCAAAGTATTGCTATTCACAGATGATATGAGAGTATACACAAGTGATCCCAAAAATTCTACCTGAGATTTCCTACAGCAAATAATACCCCATCAAAGTGGCTAGATAGAAAAGTAACTCAAAAAAAA
>NW_022196909.1:23537244-23570296 GCF_008632895.1 Mastomys coucha
AAAAAACAGTAGCCCTCCTTCATGCAAATTATAAATGGACTGAGAAAGAAATTTGGGGAAAACACTATTTACAAAATTCCAAAACAATATAAAGTATCTTGGTTTAACTCTAAGCAAACATGTGAAACATCTGTATGGCAAGAATTTCAAATTTTTGAACAAGGGAATTGAAAAGAATATCAGAAAATGGAAGGCTCTCCTATGCCCATGAGTTAGTAGGATTAATATACTAAAAATGGCCCTCTTAGTGAACGCAATCTGTGGATTCCACACAATTCACATAAACATGCCAATACAATTGTTTATAGAAAATGAAAGAATAATTATCATCTTCATATGAAACAAAAAAAGAAACCTCAGTATTACTAAAACAATGCTTCAGAATAAAAGAGCTTCTGGAGGTATCATGAGCCCTGATTTCAAGCTACACTACTGACCAACAGTTATAAAACCTATAACAGACTGGCATAAATACAGTCAACTTGATCAATGGAATAGAATTGAAGAACCAGACATAAATCCACACACCAATGGACCCTAAGTTCTGATTTAAACCAAAAAAGCAAGAAATACCCAATGGATAAAATGAAAATATATTCAATAAATGGTGTTTGTTGGTCTAACTGGATGTCTGAATGTAGAGGCATGTAAATTGATCCAAATCTATCACACAGTACAACACTGAAATACAAGTGAACTGAAGACTTCAACATCATCCACTAAAACTTATAGAAGAGAAAGTAGGAAAAACTTTGATTGCATTGCCACAGGATACAAGCTCCTGAACAGAATACACAAAACTGGAAAGCTTCTGTAAGGCATAGAGCACTATCAAAGGACAAAATGGCAGTTTACAGAATAGGACAAGATTTTTACCAACTGCACATCTGACAGAGGGCTGACAAGGGAACTATAAAAAGAACTGGAGAAACTAGACATCAACAAGTCAAATAACCCAATCAAAAATGGAGTAAAGATCTAAACAGAAAATTATTGACAGTGTAATTTATAATGGGCCAGAAACATTTTAAAGAAATGTTCAACATCCTTAATCATAAGGGAAATGCAAATAAATCAAAACACCTATGATATTCCACCTCTTACATGTCAGAAGTGGTAAAACCAAAAACTCAAATGTAGCTCATGCTGGTGAGAATGTGGCGCAAGGAGAACACTCCTCTATTGTTGGTAGTAGGAAAAACTTGTAGACCCATTTAAAATCAATATGGTGGTATCTCAAAAAATTGGGAATAGATCTACCTTGAGACCCAGTTATAACATTCTTGGGCATATACCCCAAAGATGCTCCAATATTCTGCAATGGCACTTGTTTATTTGTAATAGGCAGAAGCTGGAAGCAGCCGAGATGTCTTTCACTAAAGAATGGATAAATAAAATGGGGTATATTTACATACTGCAACATTACTTAGACAATGAATTATGCAGGCAAATAAATGGAAATGGAAAAGATAACCCTACATAGGGTAACCAAGACCTAGAAAGATAAGCATGCTTTATACACACCTCTAAGTAGATATAAGTCATAAAGCACAGGATAAGTATGCTACAAACCAGAGACTTAAAGAAGCTAAAAAAAAAAAAAAAAAAAAAAAAACATGGACAGACCATCAGACCGTACCTTTCTTTTTCAGGGTTTTTGATCACACTATGAACCCTAAGATTGTGTTGTATTGTAGCTCAGTCCTTAGAGAATCTTTTCAGTTTTGTGAATACATACATAATCCTTCTGGTTTGGATACAGACACATCTTTAGTGCACACCTTTAATCCCAAGTACTGCGGGTAAATATATTTTGTAGAAAAAAAGCATCCATATTTAAAAGTGATGTCTCATTGAGTGGCAGAAAAAAAAAACATGTCAGAGAAAGACTCGACAGTATATGCCCAGTTTTCACAAGAAGATAGGTAAACTACATAAGAGATAGAAGCACAGAAAAAAGTAAGAAAGAAGGATGCAGTATTATTGGGAGAGTTTCACAGAGAGTGGTTGAAGAGAGAATATGTTAAACACAAGTAAAGACAGAATGAGCCAAAGAATGAAAAGGAGCCAGATGATCTGAACAGAATGCCAGAGTTAGTTTTAGGCCAAGCATAGCAATTCAGTAAGGAAGCTACTGAGAGGGGATAAATTGAATAATTCAGCTTGGAAAGGATTTCTAACCAAAACAGCTGGTTTGAATCAGCCACCTAAAGAACATAAAGAACAAGAAAGGTGAGCTTATGGAGCAGTAAGTCTCAGAAGTTGAATATATTCTAGGCCTAGATTAGATTGTATGGAGGCTAGAAGCTTCCAGGACTTAGTTAGCAGACCAAGGCAGTAAGCCGTGGAGATGACAATTACTACAGATGTATAAAAGTTACATTACAAAAAGGCAGGGTAATATGTCACTTATAGAGCCCAATTATCCTACTATAGCATGCCCTGACTATTGCAACACAGCTAAAAGTCAAGAAAGAGAGCATAAAATGAAGTAAATACCTTTAAAAAAAAAAGGTACAAAAAACAGAGAAACAGTTACAGAATTTTCCCTGCTCAATTACATTCAGCTTGAAGAAGTTATGAAGAGTTGTTGATCCAGTTCTCTGTGCTGGAACATGGCCTGGCCCTGCTGAGAGTTGGCGGGTTTAATTTTTAATATTTCCCGCAACAAAAGGAAATGAATAAAACTGTTTAAGGCATGAAAATGGAAGTAGAAGCAATAAAGAAAATACAAACTGGAACTTCCCTAAAAGAAATATTTAGATAAGCTAACAGAAATTACAGAGACAAGCATCTCCAACAGAATAGAAAAAGCAAAATCCAACCGTCCTATGTCTGGGACACACTCACTATCTTCTGGGCTCCTCCAAGGGCTTGGGTCACTTCTCTAGCTCTGACATTTGCAGCACACACCTTGTCTTCTAGACTCCAGCTGGCTGTACTTCACTGCTGCGGCTCTTCTTGGTGGTCATCTTATGGTACTGACACCTCCAAAACACGACTGTCTTCTGCTGCAACTGGACTGCACCTCCTCAAATAGCTATTCATAGGCTCTTTTCATGATCCTAAGCCTCAACTTCTCTCCATGACCCCTTCAGTTATGGGCCTTCAACTGTCACTGAGGCTGTACCTTCACCAGCGGCCTCCCTTGGCCTCTCATATTGCCAAGCATCAGCTGCTACCCCTTCTTGTTTCAAAATCAGTACCACCTGGGTGACTCTTACATATTACCAAGTCTGGCTGTTAACATGAGGTACAACCATTGCTGCCTCTGGAACACAGCTTCTCTGTGCTGTCAGGAAACACTTCCCAGAAGATTTCACTTTAGTGATGCTGGTCTCTTCTTAATCACTGCTAATTTCTTAGCTCCACTTAATCAGCATCAATCCTCCCAGTAATGCAAAGGTTTAGCTTTAGTAGTTTTGGTATCTTGTTAATCACAGCTGATTCTTCAGCCCCGCTAACCAAAACCAAAGAATCTTCAAAATCAAAACAGCAATGTCCTAGATAAGAGCCTTCAATCTTCCCTCTAAAATTTCACAAGCCAGTCCTCCGTCATTTGCACTGTTCTCAACATTATTTCCCAAATTCCTATAGAACATCCCACAGAGCTCTTATCATCCCAATGGCTCTTCTAGCTTGAAGTCCCAAAGTCCTTCCATAGTCCTCCCAAAAACATAATCAGGCTGTTACAATACCAGTTTGTCTTAGTCAGGATTTGTATTCCTGTATAAGACATCATGACCAAGAAGCAAGCTGGAGAGGAAAGGGTTTATTCAGCTTACACTTCCACGTTGCTGTTCATCACCAGAGGAATCAGGTTAGGAACTCACACAGGGCAGGAACTTTGAGGCAGGAGCTAATGCAGAGGCCATGGAGAGGTGCTGCCTACTGGCTTACTTCTCCTGTCTTACTCAGATTGCTTTCCTATAGGACCCAGGACTACCAGCCCAGGGATGGCACCACACACAATGGGCCCTCTCACCCTTGATCACTAATTGAGAAAATGCCTTACAGCTGGATCTCAGGTAGGCATTTCTTCAAGAGAAGATACTTTCTCTGTGAAAACTCAAGCTATTACAGATGTGAATATCTTTTTTATTATTATTATTACCTCTAATGGAACTAGAAAGTACCATGAATGCTTCCAAAGAAGGGAGGGAACCAACAGTTCTTCCAAGTCATGATAGCTTTGAAACATAACTGCAAATGGCATGACACAATAACCCCACCTGTATGATAGTAACATACATACCTTGTCAGGAAACAAAATCTTTCTAATTGGACTTAAGACTCATTCAACTAGAGAAAAATCATACTTGGTTCTGGAAACCTAGCCCACTATGCAGGTTTAGTGAATTCACAGTTCTTGTAAGAGAAGTTCTAACCCCTATTTTGCCAAATCAGCATAATCTCTAACAACAATCTAAATATGTGTCCTTATAACTACTAAATCATTACAGTAAAACACAACCCATCAAATGCAGAACTGTCAAGCCCAGTCCCAGTGGATACATCTACAAAATATTTTGACATCTAAATCTTGGTGTACATTATGAAACAAGAAACAGAAAGGCTTTACAAGCCAGATAATCATGATGTTTTCTGTGAGATTGTGTCTTCTAGTAAGATTAGAAGCTACACCCATAAATTCTGACCAACATAACTAAGCAAATATAAGTGGAACATGGACAATAAACCATAAATATGCCAAAGTGGACAGAGAAAAACCTCAGCCCTATGCAAAGAACTACAGGTAACGGAGGATAGCTGCCAGTGGGAGAAACATTTTTCTCCAAAGAAGAATATACTGGTTGGTTGTTCAATATAACATGGTCAGCCCTGAAACACATTTACACAAGTAACGTTATACAAAGCATGCTGTATTTAAGAATATACATGAATTTGAAAGAGAGCAAAGGGGGTAGGAGTTTTGGGAGTGGGAAGATTAGAAGTAAAATGGTATATTTATAATCTGCAAAGTAAAAGTATTGAGAAGAAAATGTGTTTAATGTAGTCTTTTGAGCTTATTGTACCAATGGAAAACGAAGAGTCAGTAACAGTGTGTGTAGAGGGAATACGGAGAGCCTACCCTTAGTACTGTGTGATTTCTCATTCTTGCTAGTGGCCTGTTCAAATTCTTATTTCTTTTACTATAAATGGAAACATTTTCTTATTAATTGCAAGGGCATCTCATAAACTGTACCTTTCAGATTTACTTAAGCCACACTACCAACTGTGAATTAGGAACTTTGTATAGCATGTTTTTTGAATGTGGACTTCATATACAAACTGAAAAACACCTGCTCAGACTCCTGTGATTTTAGTTAAATATATATTAAATCATGTCCAGATCTTACATTTATATTAAGATGGGTTCTAGTAGAATGTTAAGCTCTCTTTTGAAGCTATGGTCAGGAAAAGAAATGATTGCTTACAAGAATGTCTTAGAAGCCTATGTCTCTACTGACCCTGCAAAATATGTTTGTCTATTACCAGGTGACTACCAATCAAGTTTCTCAAACAGGAAGCAGCAAGCAGGAACCAGGAAGCATAAAGAGTCTAAGAGAAAGTGACAGGGGAAGAAAAGACTTGATTCTTTCCTAGGGTGTTACTTTGAAGTCAAACTAATTGAGTATTATATATGACTACTCAATGTAGTTCACACGGCTTCCCATGCTTAGGGATTGCTGAGCATCTACCTCTGCAGGGGCAGATTCTAAAAGTTCCTGAAAGGCTGCCTTCATAGCAGTCATTCAAGGTCAGTGTTCCAGTCCCAAGGGTACTTCCTGGCAGGATACATACAATACTCCCTGCTTTTTGTTTTTTTGCTTTTTTGGTTATTTTTTTGCTTTTTTTTCTTCTTTTCCTTTACACTTCAATTCCTTAAAACAGTCCTAAAAGATAACTTTGCCTAGAGCTTTAAGTTTGTGCGAACTTATTCACAGTTTATTTATTTACTTATTTACTGTTAGAAAAGTGATTAACACTGACATTTGATTTTCTATTAAAGAATGTTTATCAAGACACTCAGGCTTGTCATACTTTAGTTATTGTCATTCATTTAGTGATAGATTGTTTATCTGATATGGTATACCTAATGCAGTTGTAAGTACAAAATCAGCCTGGGCCTCAAACAGGAATGAAGATCTATTATATTTCTGTTCTACTTAGTGTTGCTATGAGGCAACACTGATTTCCCCTAAGTCATATTTCACCTAATTCCATACAGTTTAGTACATTCATGTACATTAAAATCCATTCTCTCTCATGTACTCAATAATGTCTTTAATGTGTACAAGATCAGAAAAGTAATCTTCAATACAAAAACAAACAAACAAACAAACAAACCCTCTAAAGGTAATATTAGATCTCTTATGCACACATGTGAATACTCAAGCAGACAAATGTCTGAAAATAAAATGTGTACTTAAAGACATAGAAGGCAAGGCTAAAAGGCTGAATTCTCTTTTGTAGATATGGTCAGGAAAAGAAATGATCACATACAGAAATGACTTAGAAGCCATGGTCTCTGCACACCCTTGAAGGAGTACTCTTGTATAATTAGTAGCTCTTTGGTGTGTGAAATATCAGTCATCTGCAATTCAGAAATAAAAACTAAGTTGCTTAAAAATTATAGACATTCAGTCTCCCTATACTGACCCTCAACTCAAGCTAAACCTCATTGTTCTACCAGAAGGGAGGCCAATATTTGTAAACCTAGGAAGCCTAGGTAAGACCCTATCCATAGCCCACCAACACTTCTTATATGCTGCCCGGTTTCCCCACCAGTACTCCCTTTCTTCATCTCTATATTCTATCCTACAACTTCTGTAGAAGCCCATCGATCTCCTAAAGACCATGCAGATATCCAGGACTTCAGAAGCCTCCCCTAACATACTAGAATTTAGGCCAGTACTTAGAACCCCAGAAGCCATTCCAGTACTCAGAACTCCAGAAACCTCTAGTTATATCAAACCTAATGGTCATGACCATTCCCAGAACCCAAAAGTTCATGACACCTCACAGAAACCCCAAACCCCAAACTCCAGAGGCTATGCTGCACCCAAAGCCTCAGAGGTCACAAAGGCCATCAAATCACAGCAGAGAGATTCTACTAGACTTAAGTACTTTCTGATCACCAGTATCACAGGCAACTCAACTCAGAAGACCAGAAAGAAAACAGAAACTAGAGGAAAAATTCCATCAAACAATAATAAACTCAGACATCAGCAATTAAACCTATACTTACGTGAAACCCAGAGACCTAGAGGCCAGCAATGAACAAAAGTCAAGGCAATATGCTAAAACAGAGCTGCACTAAATTACTACAGTACATTTTGGATATTCCAACACAGCTGAAGTACAAGAAATGACCTTAGAGATTCTTAAAGAGGAAATTAAAAAATTCCCTTAAAGGAATCCATAAAAACACAAACAATGGCAGAAAATCAATAAATCCGTTAAAGAAAGCAAAGCGAAAATACAAACAAACAGAGAAATAACTCTTCCAATAGACAAAAGTAATATAAAATACTGTGAGGTAACTGTAAGCAAGCAATAGATATACTTTTATGATAAGAACTTCAAGTGTTGAAAAAAGAAATTGAAGAAAATATTAGAAGACGGAAAGAACTCCCATGCTCATGGATTGATTGGAATAACATAGTGAAAATGGCCATCTTACCAAAAAGCAATGTACAGTTTGAATGCAATCCCCTTTAAATTTCCAACACAATACTTTAAAAACCTTGCAAGAACAACACACAACTTCATCTAGAAAAACAAAACAAAACAACAACAAAACATAAGATAACTATAACAATTCTTTATAATAAAAGAATTTCCAGATGTATTCCTATTCACGACTTCAAGATGTACTACAGAGCTATAGTAATAAAAAACCACATATTATTGGCATAAAAATAATAGACAGGTTGATCAAAGGAATCCAACTGAAGACCCAGAAGTAAATCTACATTGGTCGTGTCATCTGAATTTTGAGAACAAAGACCAAATTATTGAATGGAAGAAAAGATAGCTTCTTCAACAAACAGTACTGGTCCCACTGAGTATTGGTATGTAGAAGATTGCAAAAAGGTTGATATGTAAAAGAAAGATCCATATCTATCACCTTGCACAAGACTGAAGTCCAAGTGCATTATAGACCTCAAAATAAAACCAGATACACTGAACCTGATAGAAGAGTAAGCAGGGAATAGCCTTGAACACAATGGCACAGAAGACAGCTTCCTGAACAGAACGCTGATTGATATTGGAGACACTAAGAGAAAAAAATTAATGTATGAGATCTCATGAAACTGAAAACTGTCTGTAAGTCAAAAGCCACCATAAACAGGACAAAACTGCAGCCAACATACTAAGAAAGATTTTCACTGCCTCCAAATTTGACAGAGGGTTAATTTCCAATATCTCTAAACACACAAGAAACTGCACATCAATAAACCAAATAATCTAATTAAAAAGGGTGACACCAATCTAAACAAATAACTCTCAATAGAGAAATCTTAAATTGCTAAGAAGCACTTAAAGAAATGTTTAATGTCGCCAGGGAAATTCAAATGTATTTGGATGTGATCAATTGCCAGAGCAGCCATGTTGCTGGACTAAAATTCTTTTAACTAGGCAATATTTCCAGCACAGAGAATGGGATACCAACCCAGGCAAAAATCCTTCAACTTATTCTTTGTCCTGTTTTCAAGATGTGTCTGGGTAAAGGCGATGCAGAAATTGTGGGAGTGGCCAGCCAATGATTGGTCTATCTTGAGAACCATGCATGAGAGGGAGCCTACCACTAACAAAGCCTATAGGGCTAGGAAGGAGAACTGGATAGCCCAGAGAGTCATAATGATATTATGCTGTACTCATAGATTGGGATTTAGTCAAATCAACATCAAAAAGGTTTCAGAGCTAAGCAGTAGGCATACCTTGGGGAGTCCCAAGGAAGAGGGGAAAGAAGGATTTTAGGAGACAAAAGGGACAACAGGAGAAAATTCTCAGAAGCAATTCACTTTGGATCATAGTGGCCTACAGACTGAACAGACATTCAGGGAGCCTGCATGGGTCTGAGCTAGGCACTCTACTTACGTGCTTTGTTTGTATAGGTAGCTTGGTCTTCTTGTGGGATTCTGAATAGGGAGAGCTAGCAAAGGGCTGACTATCTTTGTCTTTTTTTTTTTCTGCTTTAAAGACACTTTTCCTCCTACTTGGTTACCATGTCTGGCTTTTATAGCAGGGGAGATTCCTAGTCTTATTGCAATATTGCAATACTGTATGCCATGTCTAGTTGATATCCCTGGGATACCTGCCCTTTTCTGAAGTGAAAGAAAGAGTAGTAGATGGTGTGGGAGAGGCAAGAGGGATGGCCTGGATAGGGAGGAGGGAGAGAAAACTGTGGTTGGAATAAAATATATGATGTATTCCCCCTCATCATGTTTTGTGACAAAAATGCAGATATGGAGATGACAAGTTGCCTTTCTTTTTCTGCAATTAAAAGCTCTATATTCTAGTATCATCCTAAAGACTCCGTGTTTATGTAAAACAATGTTTTCATTTGAATTCTCCATGAAATTTTTAAATGATGGTGGATAAAAATGTAAATGTGTTAACACTCATCATTTCTAAAGTTCCAATAAATTATGAAGTTAGCTTTTATTTATTTTCTACGTAATGAGTTATTTTCCAACTAAACTGAACCACAAATGCCTATCATCAGATGAATGAGGGGGTTTAAGTATCATTTAGGAATGCTCACAGTATATGGACTTAGATGGAAAGATTCCTGCTACTGGCGAACTCTTTCTAAACAGCTGTCTGGAGACCACTTACAATGGTTGTCGCTAAGGAGCTAGGAGCTCTAAAGTCATTGACTTTAAGTTGTCGTAGATAGCAGAAAGATTAAAACTCATTAGAATATATAAAATAGTTCAGATAATTATTTTCCATGTTCCTATATTATTCAAAGTGAAATTCATCATATTATCTGCTTAATCTAATCACTTTTAACAGAAAAATGAAACCTCTCTGGCAGATATGCTGCATTGTAAAGTTTCTGTTGGAGATAGTTAGCAGTGGAACTTCTGACCCCTTATTATTTTCAGGATTATATTGTATTTCAGAAAAGTCTATCTTTGCAATCAGAAAAACCTTACATTTTCATCACATAATGATGACTGAATGATATTCTAAAGTACAACTTGTATTCTGTTTTTGAACTTTGCACAATTAGAATTTTCATTTTAAAATATCTATAAAATCATTTGAAAGTTGGTAGATAGTGAACAAAGAATGAAGAATGAAGGTAGAGGCTTATATAGATACAGATCTTTTATATGTACAGGTTTGTCAGGTTCAGGATTTATAATCAGGAAACAGTAAGCGGTATCTTGTCTTATTTTTCCTGTTGGATGGGGTAATTTAAATTTTCAGATTGTCTCAGATTTCTATATAACTTGTTATATAGAACATCACAAGGTTAGTTAGTCTATTGGTTAGTCTAAACCATCCAGATCTAGAATTTTATGGAAAAATATATACACTTGACGTTCTTGTGTATGACTCAAATTTTAAACATAGAAAATAAGTGTATGTGTACATGTGTGTGTTTATGTGAGCATGTGTGTATGCTTGTGTGTACATGCCTACATGCATGTTTTTATTCATGTTTGTAGTTTATAGTATCCCTTAGAATTTTATAACATATTAGATGTTTATACAAATAGAATGTACACTTATAATTTCAGGTTGTAGTTGTAACAAATTAATGAACTTCATGATTACCAAAATTTAAAATCTGAACTGAAATAAATTATTCTGATAGCCATCTTAGAAACAAAGTCACACAGAAAGCTGCTACTCCTAATCTGGAAGAGATAGATGAATATATAGAATAATAATTTAATCATGCAGAAACCTATGAAGAGAAGCCTTCTGTGAACTGAAGACCAGGTAGAGAATCCTAATCTATTTCGGGGTCTGTGTGGACATGTCCAAGAAGCAGGAACTCCAGCAGAGATGGCACATAAGGAAACCAGAACTCCAAGTGGAAAGGCATACACATTGTTGAAAATTTCCTCTGTAGAAATTCAAGAAAGACTTCATAGGAAATACTAGAAAAGAATCCCTTCAAGCATTGCTTGGCATGCAAAGAATTGGGCATTCTGAAATATGACAGATGATTCGGATCATCTCTGTAAAGCTTTCCTGCAGGTGAAACTTACCAGGTATTATGACAGTCCACCTGATCTGGAGAAGGGTGCATCCCACTCCGATCTCCTATAGCTAGCTTATCTTACCCAATGCTAAAAAATGCAGAATCATTTGTGGCATTCACAATACAGAGGCAGCCTTGCTAACAATCACTGGACTGTAGCATATTTTCCCCTCCTACTCCTTCCCAGAAAATCTCCGTAGGACTTATGCTGGTTTTGAAGTTCAGAAAAAGAATAAATCACAAGGCATAACAGAAATCATAAAAGAAATTAACTGATGAGAAGAAATAACTGATGAAAAAAACTTTTAAAAAAATGGAGTTGGGCCTGAATTTGTAAGAGCATTTTCTGGTCTTACACAATTCCTGAGTTTGATTCTTGAGCAGGTCACAACCACCTGGGACCTCAGCTTTACTGGATCTAAAGCCTCCTTCTGGAATTTGTGAGCACCTACAATCATGCCACACACATAATTTTAAAAAAATACGTTATTTAAATATATATATGCATACATATATACTAATTTTATAAGTTCCATTTTAACATTTTTGCTATCTCGTCTGCATTAGTAACTGAACCCACGCAAAGGAAAACTAATGATGGGTGGAACAGCTGTGTGTTAGTAATGGTTGATGAACTCTAGGAAAAGAAGAAATGAAACAATGTGCATCATGAAGTGAATGTGGAAAATCAGAATAAGCTTTGTGCTGTGTGGTTTGAACAACACATTCTGGAAAAGAAGACACTATGAACAAAGTGGAAATAGTATATGTTGCCAAAAGGTAGAAAATAGAAAGGCAAAATAAATCCTCACTAGATTTCAGGATGGCGAAACAATTGTGTGTGCTGCTAGAATGGCATGTGCTTGCCACCATAGATTTGTTCAAGCTCATAGAATGTCCAGTACCAAGAGTAAACAACCCTAAGGGCAGCTATGAACATTGAGTGATAGTGGTGTGGTAAGGTAGCTTTATTAACTGTAATGAGTGTCTATCTGAGGTTGGCATGTTGATAATTGGGAAGGCTTTAGGGAAGGCAGGAGATACATGGGAAATTGGTTTTCCCTTTATCTAATTTTGTATAAATCTAAAACTTTTCTAAAACAAAATTGAAAAAGAAAGTGTGCAATTCAAAATATAGAATTCATATTGAGAGAAAAATTAAATACAAATTAGTTAAATAAGTATATTAGAAGAAAAAATCATAATTTCTACTAGGACCTTCCTTCCATATCTCTGGGCATGTTGGCCTAATCATAAAACCTTGCTTGTATTATTGGGATTTTTCAAATAAAATAGAAGTACTTAGGATCTGTCACTGTTTTTTGACTTCCTAATACATAGGAAAATAGAACTTAGTGGAGACTTTTCTAATTGTGGAAAATATATAAGTATCTCATTGTAATAATCATATAATTAAATCATATGGAAAATTGCGCCAAATAACAAATTGGAAAGTCCTAAAAAAAAAAAAAACAATAAACATGAACAGCCAAGGCTATGCGTATAAACAATAAGTGTACAACATTGATCTTGGAAAGCAAGACAAGAACAAAATCAAGGTTAGGGTTAAAATGGCGATAATGGGAACAGCGGTACATGTGAGTTAAAGGGGTTACATCTGACTTTGAGATAGCAAGCTTACCAGGTCAGAGGAAGTACAGTGCTCTGGGGAAATCACAAACTCATCCCTGGATAAGTGCTCTGTGCTTCTCAATCACACAGCAAGCGCACCCATACCTCTTCTAATGGGTTGGTTCAAGCTACTATTTCTTTTTTTCTAGGAAACCTCCCAATTTATGAGTAGTTACACTGTTACACAATTTGTCCTATTTGATGGAGTGTAGTAGACTGAATGGTGAGTAAGACAGTCTTAGTTACTTTGTTTTTTTTTACTACTGTGACAAATCACTATATGTTCACCAGGAAAACATACAAATTAGGCATTTAATTCAGAGAGTACAGAGCATAGTAGAGTCCATGAAGCAGATAGGCAGTCATGCTGCTGGAGTAGTAGTATGTGAAAGCTGGAGTAGTAGTATGTGAGAGCTTACACTTGATCCACATGTAGGAAATGAGAGGGGGGAGGGAAGGAGGGAGGGAGGGAGAGAGAGAGAGAGAGAGAGGGAGAGAGAGAGAGAGAGAGAGAGAGAGAGAGAGAGAGAGAGAGAGAGAGCTCAAAGCCAACTTCAATGGCAAAACCATATCTCCAAATATTTCCCAGACAGTTCCAGCATCTGAGAATCAAGCATGCAAATATGTAGCTATAAGGGCTACTCTCATTCAAACAACCTTATCCCACTTCAGGGGAGACAGTACAGCAAAACTAAAGTCAAGATGCAATAGCTGCCCTTTGCTGTTGTGGCTAAAAGTTGTTACCACCCATGTGCAATGATGGGTGGCAACGTAATTCTCCTCTTTAGCTGTTCTCACTACTGAAAACTTGATGATTGCCTCATATTTCACATGGCAAAAGCCAATACTGCTGTAATTGAGATCATAGAAAAATGGGGCAGGAGGCACTACCCTTCATGTGAGTATCCTATAATCTTACAGATAAAATGAGTGAAACGTTCTAGTCACCTGTCAGATGCTATCAATATAAAGTTAGTCTCTGATACATCATCACTGGCCAGCATGATGCAGTTCGCTATTTCTAATATGAAGGCATTGCTGACTTTGAAACCAGCTTCACCATCATTGTCCTCTGTGGAGTCAGTCACTTGGGGAACAGATAGAAAATGATAAGGAGTATGCATCAAAGGCAGAACTTAGAAAAGCTGTGTTGTGTCTGAAGGTTAAATATTGACAGATATCACATGAACAGAAGCAAAACAATACCAAAAGAGAAAGAGAGAGAGCAAAATATTTAAATGAGTTCATGAAAAGGTTTTTTTTTTTAATGGAAACAAAAGTAAGACTGAATTTGCTAAAAATTCCTTTGTTCGTCAATGTTTACTCAAGTAATACCAAGACAGAAGAATGTAAAAATTTACTGGACACATGTACATAGTCTAAGAACAACCCCCTTGCCACTTGCTCTTTTATCATACCCTCCTGCACACTTCATTAGTTGCCTTATGTACCTAGGTAGGAAAGCCTCTTATCTTGGTAGGATAAATATATCTAGAGATTTTCTTTCAGTTGATGATACTGAATAAAATTCTGAGACTTGGAAACATGACCACCTCCTTCTTCAAAGCTACTGGGATTAAGAATGCGATTAAATAGATCAAATGTTGTATGTGGGTTCCAAGATCATCTTATTAAAAGTTGACTGGACAAGCCTGTAAATAAGAGTCCAATTCAAAAATAAGTTTAGCCAACAAGTTTATCTTGGAAAAATATATTCAAAAGTTCAACCAGTTACTTTGTGGCAATTTTGCTTCATCTAGTCAGGGAGCATTGCTCATATTTTTGTTTTCTCCCATTGTGTTTCTTTTTTGATATGTTTTTCCAGGGTGTCTGCCTGCCATAGCCTTTGGTTTTGGGATTGCACATGTTCATTCCATCCCTTAACTTAGTGAGCGTCTTTACCACGACCCATACCTAAACTAGTCTGAAATAATTATATGATATTTTGTGGATTGTAAACCCCCATACCACTCTTTAATCAGTCATGCCAGCTCTCAAAAATAAATAGAAGTTCTTAAATTATTGTATTTGGGAAACGACTAGGTTGGTGTTTTCAGTTAATGTAACGATTTCTATAAGCCCAATTGAACTGCATTGGCTATGCCTTTTGTAGTTGTTTATCTCTGTTTCTCTTTGACAGGATGAGTGGAAGATTGTAGACACCAAACGAATCTCAACAGGGCTTCTGGACACTCATGAAAGGTTTGATACTGCTTCTTCAATTTTTCTCCTGTCATTTGATGCCGGGTGGTGGTGGTGCATGCCTTTAATCTCAGCACTTGGGAGGCAGAGGCAGGTGGATTTCTGAGTTCGAGGCCAGCCAGGTCTACAGAGTGAGTTCGAGGCCAGCCAAGGCTATCCTGAGAAACCCTGTCTCGAAAAACCAAAAAAAAAAAAAAAAAAAAAGATCATTTGGTCTTACATATTATGTAAATAATGATGGGAAGAAAAAATACTTATAGTAAATACATCCAAAATAAAATATAGTACATGTAAATACTTGGGTAACTTCAGGATCAGAAATATTAACATGACCATTTTTTCCCAAAGTAATTGTACAGCATTGTTTTGCATGTTAGTCTTGCCAACTTGGCATGAACTAACGTCATCTGGGAAGACAAAACACTAAGTGAAGCTTGGCTTGTGGGCATATCTCTAGGACATTTTCGTGTTTTGGAAACTCCAGCCCATGGCATGAATTAGCATCCCTCAGCATCTGGCCTTGAATAATATGAGAAAGTTATCTGAGCAAGCCATGGGAATCAGGCCAGCAATTAGCATTCATGTGCTGTCTCTGCATCAGTTCCTGCCTCCAGGTTCCCCTTGATTATGGCATTCCTATCATGAGGATGATTCCTGACATGAATATGATAAAATCATAAGCTAAATAAACTATTTCATCTTCAAGTTAGTTTTGATCATTGTTTTATTGCAGCAACAGAAAGAAAACTAGGTCAATAATATATTTTAAATGTTTATTTTTAATACATTTTAATTTAACTTTCTTTTGTTGGCATACTTTTCACATGGTATCACCACTCCACCTCCCTGATATTAAGCCTGGTTATGTCAATGAAAATCAGAATGTAAATGTGAATAAAAGCAAAAACTGCCATTTTGAACTATCAATAATTTTCATATATTTTTCAGGATAATTATACTGTGTCTAATTACCCTTATCTTCTAGAAAAACTGTATGCTGTCTCTTTTTTCAAGTTAAGTATTAGAGTTATAGGTATTACTTAAAGTAAATGTCTAATAATATGCATACCAATGCATAGATAGATTCTATGATATTATTTATCTCAACATTTAATACATAATCTATAGTCTTATTACATATGGTATTTCCTATGAGCATATTTACCCTAAAAGTATAAGCTATAATTCATATAGTTTAAGATTTGAATATGATAGAATTATACAGTCAGTATTATTAATAAAACAGATAGTTACTCAATAAGATTTTATTTAATAATATGTGTCTATATTATAAAGATAGTATTTCTGTATTTTTTATCTGACCTTGGATGTGAAAAACAAACTGAAAAGAAATTTCTGTCATGTTTAGTTTCACAGTCATATTAAAATGTTATGAAATGTCAGCACAAACAATTGTTCACTAACAATATCAAATTCCAATAATGTATTTGAATTGCAACAGCAAATTATTGGATACAGATTTTTATCCTATTTGATATTTCCTTCGAGTGATTTAATAAAACCATCTGAAAGAGTCATACTTTATGAGCCTTGACTACATTTTTTTCCACTTTAAAAATTCTGATTCAATTTACATTTGGTTTGGGAAATGTGTAAAAAGTAAGATATCTCCAATAATTGGTATATTTTAAGGAGTCTATTTTCTAAGTAGTATTTCCTACTTTATCAGTCATAAAAAGTGGGGTTACATGAGACCACAATGCATATGAGACAAAAATCAACCCAAAGAACATTTGCAGACAAAGATATAAGCTGGAGTTGGTGAGATGGCTTTATAAAGGTGCTTGCGCCCACACTTGATGATCTAAATTTATTTGGTCTCTGGGACCCATATGATTCAAGGCAAGATTTGACTCTACAAGGTTATCTTCAACGTCCATTCAACATCATTAGTGTTTATGATATGTGTTTATGAGTATCTACTTGCACACATGAATAAATAAAATGCCATAAAATTTTGGAACACCACACAAACAAAAGGAAAGAATTAAAGATAATATTAGAAGCTACGGTGGTAGATACATGTCATTCAGGCATTTGAGAGGGAAAGGCAAAATCATGAGATGGTTAGTGTCACCTTAGATTACATGATCAGTTTGGTTGAGGTGATTTTGGCTAGCCAGTCTAAAAACAATAGCAATATCAGGAAGCATTAAATCTTGGTATGGTGATCCGTGCCTCTCCTCATCCCAGCACACAGGAATCTGAGATAGACTTCCTAAAGCCTGGCTTACATATAGAATCTTGTCTTAAAGCATACTGAAATTTCAATAAAACTTTAACAAAATGTAAAACAAAATATTTTTCTCAGATTCATCTAAATATATAAATAATAATCTATTCATCAATGCAATTCAGAGGATGCTGACAAATTCATTTAAAATTTTACATAAATTGCAGAAAGCTAAGGTGAGCCAGACAGTATTTAACTATGTAGAGATGATAGGATATATTTGTTTGTATGTGTGCATAATATATATACATATATATATACATATAATATAATATATACTTATATAATTAGTGTTTATAATATGTGTGTATGAGTATACACAAATGCAACAATGTGGGTGTCAGAAAACAATCGCTGTGAGTTTCAGGGATCAAATCCTGGTCACCTGGCTTGTGCCACAAGCACTTTTACCTCATGATTTATCTTGTTACACAAAGAAGGTATACTCTGTATGATAACTAAGATTACATATTTATTTCATAATCTCTTCTGATTATTATTTTAATACCCATCTCTCTAGTTTTGGTGAATGCTGCCCCTTCTCACAACCATCTCCTCTTCTTACCTTTTGCATATACCACATAATCTTTGAGGAAGGCCAACCTCGAGGTCTAGAGTGGTAATATTAACATTGAGGACTACAGAACCTTGCTCTTGTTCTGCCTAGCACTCCTTTGGGTCAATGACTGACAGTCTCATTTAGATGATCTGTAATGTTCCTTATTCTCATCCTGTAAACACTAAAACTCATTATTTTATGCCATGTTTATGTCTTTCTATTCATTGAGACATGATCATTCAAGTTCTAACCAGATAAGCTGGAATTATGATAGCTTAATCAGATTTTCCCAGTTTTTTTTTTTATTTTATCTCTTTATATATCCACTTCATTCTAAAATTACTTTCTTCAACAAAAGGCACCAGTCTACATCCCCAGAAGGTTTAGGTGGACAGTCAGAGAACAAATTGTTTTTCCTTGTTTGGATGTCATCCTGAGAGTGACATGTAAAAACATTAACTTTTCACAGAAGAATTAATGAACTTAATGTGTGTCAAATTGCATGTAAAATACCATAATTTACACCACTTTGGTTAAAGTTAAAGAAGTGATTTTCTGAAGAGATATGAACAAACCAGAAAGAGGTCATTAATACTCACTACAGAAATAGAGGATGAACTTCAGTATAATATATTTCATACCAAAGCGTCACGAATTAGGTTCTTCCCATTTTCAACATTGTAAGTTTGCTGTGATTATATAGAAGTACATATATTCCCATCAAGTCAGAATGGCAAGGAACATAGTGGGAAGATGCTGTCTGACACTACTGAAAATTTTAAGATGATTAAGCCACCTTAATCATCTGAAGATGATTATTTATTTTATATGAAATTATAGAAATTTCATGGAGTGAGGAGTACTTAACCCTGCTAAGGAGATACATGAGGTGTCTAAAAAAGAAGCCATTAATCATGGATGTGTTTAGACTATTATCAGCTAATTTTATTTTTCTGCTTTCAGTTTTATGTGTATGGTGACAATGTTGTGATAAGATATGACTTGAAAACAGCCCAATGTAACCCTGAGAATTTCCCATCTCCCCACTATACAGAAATACATATTTTATAACTTTCAGATATTTTGTATTAAACATATATATTAGGAATGTTTTATTTCACCTTAAGACATAAATGAAGAATTATCTTTCCTTTCAAAAGGGAGCAAGGATATAACTTTAAGTATTATTGTCTTATTTCTATGTAAAGTTTCCATTTTGCTCAAATAGGTTTTAGTTGATCTACTTGTCATTATATTTACTACAATTAAACTCATTTTAGGACGTATAGCATAGGTAAATGCTAAAATGTCTGTATGAAAATCATTCCATTTTTTTCAAGTAAATGTATCTGAGTGTTTTAATCATGATCAACTGAAAAAGAGCTGAGTAAAGCATATACAAGATGTGTTTCTGACAACCCATTCAGAAACAAAATGAACCTTTATTATATTAAAAAAGATAGCTAGGAATGTCATGTAATTTTATTCATGTATTTTACTTTGTATGGTGAGTTTTCTCCCCCCCCCTTTCCCATTATCCTACATGTTTAAGTCACAGCATGCAATCAGAATGGAAAATTATGAAATTATTATATACTCAGTGTGAGTCCTTTGAAATCATTGTGAAAATGGGAATAATTCACTCTTTTAAATATTACTACAGAATGGTTCTATTTTAACTGCATAATCAGGTGGAGCCATTCATTTTGCCTGCTCCTGTTGACTCTAAAGCAAGCCACTAATGTGTTTATTTAAAGGATGCACAGATTGTTTTGATTTTATTTCCTTCCACTGACATCTTCAAGGTCACATTCATGACTTGATTATTTCTTGTGGATTTACCCAGTGAACTATCTCATTTATATTTCCTAAACCATTTTAATTTGTTGTCTTCTCTTTATTTTAGTTCACAACTGTTAGATTAGACCAATAGAAGAAAAACGAAAACAATACAAAATGATTGTTTGTCATCTGATATAGTTGTGTTGTGAAAGTAACTGCCGACTCTTACAAGTGATTTGTAGAGGTAAATTCAGCAAGTCTTATCATTTATAACACTTAGGAAAGAATCTTGTGATGTACAGCCAAAGCATTTTAACCTGTGTATAACTTGTGGTAGATAATCACTACATGTCTCCCAAATACTGTCACAATCTAAATACAAAAAATATTTGATTGTTTTTAGACGTCATTATAAGTCTATTCTAGACTTTACCCTTGGTGGCTCTTATGGTACCATTGAAGTCTACCATTGTTGTTAGCCTCACTGAAATACACACTCTCAAATCCCTGTCTTATTCCCCTCGAAACCTATGTATCTACCACATTTTATACATGACATTCTTGTATCAATACCTTGCCTATGTGCTAAAAAGGCAAGCTGCCCTGACAGATTTTCTGAGTAGAAAGTAGAGATGGTGTTAAAATCAAAACCACTTGAAGGGAAAACAAGCCTTCCAGTCCCAACTGAACCAAGGTTGTGGACAGCTCCCCAGTTACATCTATTTGCATAACCATGAGTAACACCTGTGAAGGAACCGGTGCTGAGCACAAAGACAACCCGAAACTCCAGAGACACAGAGAAAGATCATTTTGGTAAAGGCAACAAGTTTTGCTGTGATTTGTTAGAAATGAATATTTAGCAAATTAAAAATTGCCATCAAAACCAGAAGACTCCCATAGGAAATGGCCCTTTGAGATCAGTGAAAGTAGAATGGAGAAAAGGATTTAAAAATGGACTGTTAGTGAATGCTGGGAAGCAGCAATGAATTTACCAGAGACTAGAAAAAAGAAGGATTGGAATTTGTAGTGCCAAAAAAAAAAAAAAAAAACCTCCTCTGGGATAACACAAGCAAGTATACTGAGTAAACATGTCAACTTGAGTTCTCGGATCACTGGGCAGATTATCAAAGTGCCCAGTAGTATTAATTTTAGTTGCTTCTAATAAAATACAGGAGGAAGGAGATGAGATATGTAGAAAATGAATAGATTCACACAGAATAGAGAAGTATTTAAAATCAAAATTAATGTCTGGAAAATAAAATTAATTATGTAGCTGACTGATTGGATAAGTCAATGGAGATATTGCTGCATTTCAGAACAACTGAAATATCTGTTCCTGTTGTGTAGGCTTCCATTTTATCATATTGACAGTGTCCTTTGCTTAGAGAAGCTTTTCAGTTTCTACAGCCTCATTGTTGATCTTAGTGTCTGGGCTATCAATGTTCTGTTCAGGGACATTTCTCACATGCCAATGTGTACAGGAATATTCCACTTTCTCTTCTAACATGCTCAGTATGTCTAATTTTATTTTGAGATCTCTAATACACTTAGACTTCTATTTTGAGCAGGGTAACATTCTTCTCTATGCAGACATACGGTGAAACCCAGCCCCACTGTTGAAGATGCTTTCTTTTTTAATCTATTGTGTATAATCAACTGTCCTTAAGTTTGGTAGATTGAAGTCTCGATCTTTAGCCACACAAACATAATTCCACTGCTAACAACAAAACTAACAGGAAACAATTATAACTATTCCTTAATATTTTTTAATATCAATGGACTCTATTCACTAATAAAAAGATATATACTAACAGACTAGATATATAAACAGGATCCACCATTTTCCTGCATACAGGAAACTCACCTCAGTGACAAAGACAGACACTAACTCAGAGTAAAAGGCTTGAAATTTTATATCCAAATGAGCCCAAGAAACAAGCTGAAGTAGCCATTTTAATATCAAATAAATCGACTTCCAACCCAATGTTATCAAAAACAAAAAAAAAGTTAAGGAAGAACAATTCATACTCATCAAATGACAAATCTACCAAAAAGAACTATCAATTCTGAACATCTATGCGCCAAATGCAAGGGCACTCACATTTATAAAAGAAACCTTACTAAAGCTCAAAGCACACATTGTACCTCCCACAATAATAGTGGGAGATTTCAACACCCTACTCTCAGCAAGGACAGATCATGGAAACATAAACTAAACAGAGAAACATTGAAACTAACAGAACCTATGAAACAACCCAGATGTCCCTCAACAGAGGAATGGATATAGAAAATGTGGTACATTAACACAATGGAATACTACCAAGCTATTTACAACAGTGACTTCATGAAATTTACAGGCAAATGGATGGATTTAGAAAATATCATCCTGAGTTGATGTAACTCAGTCACAAAAAGCACACATGGTAAATACTCACTGATAAGTGGATATTAGGCACAGAGTATGGAATACCATATATAACTCATGGACCACATGAAGCTCAAGAGGAAGGAAGACTAAAGAGTGGATACTTCAGTCCTTAAAGGGGGAACAAATTAATCAAGGGAAGTAGAGGGTGGGCAAGATTTGGAAGGAAGAGAAGAGGGGAGAGGAAAAAGAGGGGAATAACCAGATATAGGAAGAAATGTACAGAGGGTCAGGAAATTAAAGAGGTGTGTAGCAATGAGGGATGGGGAACTGGGGGGAGCAACCAGAAAATCCCAGATGCCAGGAAAGAAAGAGACTCCCAGGACCTTAGGGGGATGACATTAGCTGAAATATTCAACAAAGGGGAGGGAGAACCTGTCGAGACCATATCCAGAGGCTAGGTATGGTCCCCCAGAGGAGGGATAGGGCCACCCACCCATCTCCAAAATTTTAACCCAGAATTGCTCCTGTCTAAAGGAAATACAGGGACAAAGAGTGAAGCAGAGACTGAAGGAAGGGTCATCCTGAGATTGCACCACCAGAGTATCCATCCCACATGCAGGTACCAAACCCAGACACAATTGCTGATGCCAAGAAGTGCTTGCTAACAGGAGCCTGATATATCTGTCTCCTGAGAGGTTCTGCCAGATCCTGACCAGGACAGATGTGGAGGCTCACAGCCAACCATCAGACTGAGCACAGAAACCCTAATGGAGGGGTTAAGGGAAGGTCTGAAGGACTTGAAGGGGCCTTATCTGGCATCAATGGGAGGGGACTCCCTTGGTCTTGTAATGGCCTGATGATCCAGTGTGTAGGAATACTAGGGCCACTGTGAGGTAGGTATGGTTGGATGGGGAAGCACTCTCATAGAAGCAGGGTAATAGGAAATGAGATGGGGGTTTACAGCGGGGAAACTAGGAGAGGAATAACACTTGAAATGTTAAGAAATAAAATATCCAATTTATAAAGACCATCTTTGTCTATTTAAGACACAACGTCAAAGAAGAGTTAGTGGTTAGGAGAAGAGCACATTTCTTATTTTCAAGTAAATTTCAAGTAAATTCAAGTTTGAATTTTTAACACATAAATGTAAAGCTTGTTAACAATTACTCTTCAATACATCTTTCAACCCTGAACAAAACAAAATAACTATCTGATAAAAATCAAAGAAAAGGGAAAAGAAATTTCACACTATATCACTCACAATGTTTTAAATAGAATGTTTCAAACAATTGATTTACTTAATGTAAATGAAGGAGTGTACAAGAAATAATACAATGTTCTTAAAAATTAAGTCAACCAGAAAAACTTTCATTTATGAATAAAATCTTGACCTAGCAAATTAAGTAATTAAGGAAAGCAAGCAAAGAAGTCTTCGTTGTTTTATAAGTTAAGTCAGACCAAGAGAAGCACAATGAAATTCATTTTATATGCTTTACTGAGAAAAATGGGAAGTCATGAAATGAAAGAAATAACAAAAATGAAGTAATCAAGGAAAAGCTACAGTTGGATGAAGACAACTGTAGAAAGAGACAAAGCTGAGAACAGAGGTCAACAAATTTCTTCAGTGACAGAAATTCTTTAGCTTACAGCATCTTATCCATTTGAGGGGTTGCATGGAACCCTAATGTAATAGAAACTCCCTAAAATATTTACCTGTATGAAAGATATCTAAATGAAGTTGCAAAATACCAGTGGAAAACTAGCCCCCAACTAGTTTCTCATCATGAAATGAAGTATCAAGTACCGGGAAGAGGTTTCATAGATTAGATTTATTCGTCAAACAACCCAGGCTATTGTCCAGATCATCAGTTGCTCACAGCAAGCTTGGTGGAAAAGCCCAATCGCTGCATACATCACCTACACAATTCGTTAAGAATGGACAAGTCGATCAGTTGTCTACCTAGATCCTTCACCTTTACTGAGTGTACTTGTATGTGAAAGTACTCTGCTTGCAACCGAAGAAGAAAGGTGAACAGCAACCCAGCGTAAAAAAATAAATAAAAAACTGCCTCCAAGATGCAGTGGTACTATTGGGGCACAAAGACTGTGGGATTTTTTTCTGACACTGATTGAATGCCCAACAGCCTGAGATCAGACAGGCCAGTTACCTAGTGGAAAACTAACTACTACTCTTCTATGCAAAGAATGTAGTCATAAAATAAATACTAACCGCATTCTGCTATACTCAAAGAACAATGCCTTGCCCAGCGATCAAGAAAGAAACTTCCTCTTTCCAGCAGATGGGAACAAACACAGAGACTACCAGCTAGACAATGTGCAATGAGAGCGAGTCCTTGGAATTCTCTGACCTGAACAGAGTGTCTGCATTACATTCTTTCCCTCAAAGACCGATATTCTCCCAGAAGTTCTTTTGTTGTTGAGAATAGTTTTGGCTATCCGGGTTTTTGCTTTTTCAGTATGAAGGTGAGAATTGCTCTTTCCCTGTCTGTTGGGAATTTGGTAGGGGTGCATTGATAAATGCTTTGGTAAGATGGCCATTTCCACTATGTTAATCCTACCAATCAATGAGCATGAGAGATCTTTCCATCTTCTGAAGTTTCCTTTGATTTTTTTTTTTCAGGGATTTAAAGTTCTTGTCATACAGATCTTTCAGATGCTTGGTAAAAGTTATACCAAGGTATTTTATACTATTGTGGCTATTGTGAAGAATGTTGTTTCCCTAGTTTCTTTCTCAGCCTGTTTATCATTTTTTCTTTTTGTAAAGGAAAACCACTGATTTGTTTGAATCAATTTTGTATCCTTCCACTTAGCTGAAGTTGTTTATCATGTGTAGGAGCTCTCTGGTAGAATTTTGGGGTTCACTTATGTATACTATCATATCATCTGCAAATAGTGCCACTCATGAGCATATACCCCAGAGTGCCCCACCATACCACAAGGATCTGTACTCTACCATGTTTGTGATAGGTAGAAGCTGGAAACAACACAGATGTCCCTCAACAAAAGAATGTTATTGTTTATTATTTATTTTTTTCTTTTAAACCTGACCAGAAGATAGTTTTGTTTATTTCTCTGTTTGTTTGTTTTTCAGATGAAATGTAAGCTCTGGATATTAAACTGGCAATATTCACCAATAGTTGCAGCTATTGTTATTAAGAAAGCATTATGGAAATGAATTATCAATTGTTTTTTAGCAGGAGAAGCCATTGTTTAGGTTAACCTATAGAAGGGTGATTACATGCTGCTAGTGCAGTGGGAGTTGGTGGCATTCAAAGCTACCATGTGACTGTGTCGAGAAAAAAAGAGAGTTTTTCTGTTTCCATTGGCTGTTTTGATGGAATCTGGGAAGACACATTCCTCCTTCTAAATACAACATATTTCTAGAAAGGATGTCCTTTCTCCGTGAGTTCTTTCATATTTATTCTCCTGACCGTTGACTAAAGTGTTACTAATCACTGACTTTCAGGCACCACTGTGAAGGAGTGTTTGCACACAGAACATCACTAGACTTTCCCCTTCTCAAAAACACAACAAAAATTTACCAGATCACTATAATGCTACATATAATACCCTTGATAGCTTTTGCCTGTGAGAAGTGTTCATAATGGAAATATATGTTTCAATCCCCCCCTTAAATGTTCTCCAGAAGTGAGTAATGAATAATAAGGATGTTCCACCCATAAAGCCCAACATTAGAATACCTCACCAGAAAAACAACCGCACCACCTTTGTAAGTTCATACCTCAGGATGAGCATCACTGGACACAGCAGAATTTTCTTGGAGAACTAGACACGCAACACACTGGCTTCTGTGAAATTTGAGTATGAGACATTTGATCAGTCCTCCAGTTGCCAGTCTATCCCCGAACATTTACTCCTCTTGGGCAGCTATGTAATAAATCAGCATGGAGCTGACTGTCTTGGAGCTCTTTCTCATCGCAGCTTTCAGCGATGTAGGTCTTCTCTAGGTTTGAGGCTAAACCTTTTCCATCTTGGAAACAACTTCCACCTTAAAGGAAAAAAATGAGAACTTGATCTGCAGCAGAACCCAACCTGTACCCGTGTACCAGAAAAGACTTCATACCTTGCCCCTAGTGATAGTTACTCGCTAGCTTCTCCCTAACAAGAGTTAATCAAAGGTTAGTCCGATTGTTTCAGTTGTAATTTCAGACCATTCATGATTGTAAACAGTCTTACTTCAGAGCACCAATCAGTGGGCGTACAATAGTTATTCAGTTAGATACTTGCCAGGCTAACCTCCCCTCAATGGCTCACGATTCTTTATAAAGCCTTGTCCCCCTAAGAGCTCAGGGCTGCACTCTCTCATTCAAGTTGTCAGAGACAGCAGAGTGACCCAAGCTTCAGCTTCTAAATAAAGACCCTAATGTGATTACATCAGAATTGTTCCTTGTTTGTCTTTTGGGGTTCACGAATGCTTTCTGGCAAAACAGGTTCCCAGAAACTAACCATTATTTCGAGACTCATATTTTTTAAGTCTTCATTAGAGTCTTTAATATTGAATATATATGTATGTTGTTTAGTGAGAAAAGTTGATGGTGTCAGATTTGTTTCTGAGATGTTTCTGGAACAGTAACATTTCTTTTTCAAAGTTCAGGAACATTACATGTGTAAGTCAGATTCAAGGGGATTTGATAATAACTTCCTGATCCACTCATAATGAGTTCATGTCATTCAGTCAGCCAGATATTGGGCACAAACAGAGATGAGAACACCTGGCATCTGGTGACATTGGTCAAAAGCCTTTGTAAAGGGTGACTGCTTTAAGTCAGAACTCATTTGAATAGTTAGTCAACAATGAAAGGATAATTTTAAAGGCAGTTAAACTTAACCCCTAAAGCCACAATTTTCAATTACTCTGGCTTATTTGGAGGAAAGCAAATTATTCCACATGAGTCGTTATCTTCATTTCAGTAAGACTTTCCCCACTTGAATCCAATCAAGTCTCTTAAAAATTACAACATAAAACATAAAATTGGAGAAGGATTAAACTGTGGGTTTTCACTGCTGTTTCTATGATAAGCATTTTCTTTATTATATTTAAATTGCTTTGCATTTCTTAGAGGGATCATTAGCATGCTGAGAGCCCGATCCTGAAATCATAAACAGCCGTGGTGACGTTTACTAGACGTTAATGCTGCAAACACTATAAGATTTTTCTGATTAACACTTGGAAGGGAAAAACATTACCACAAGCTTCGAAGAAGCTTATCTAATATCTATTTTAGGAAAGAATATCACAAGAAATTTGTCTTTGGCTGTCACAAGTGAGAACATTTTTTATTTTATTCTTTTATAATTATACAAATGTTATCCCCTTTCCAGTTTTCCCTCTGCAAACCCCTTATCCTGTCCCCTCCCCCTGCTACAATGAGGGTGCTCCCCCATCACCCACCTACTCCTGCTTCACGGCTTGCTCTAGCATTTCCCTACTACACTGGGGGGTGGGGGAAATCAAGCCTCTTCAGGACCAAGAGTATCCTCTCCCCTTGATGCCAGATGCTGAAAAGGTGTTTGACAAAATACAACACCATTTCATGTTAAAAGTTTTGGAAAGATCAGGAATTCAAGGCCCATACCTAAACATAATAAAAGCAATATACAGAAAACCAATAGCCAACATCAAACTAAATGAAGAGAAACTTGAAGCAATCCCACTAAAATCAGGGACTAGATAAGGCTGCCCAATCTTTCCCTATCAATTCAATATAATATTTGAAATATTACTTCTTATGGTACACATTTTGATGAGTTAGTACAATGTCACTCATTCAAAACTCTATGAAACAAATTTAATACTCAAATATTATCTATTTATTTTAGGATATTTCAGTATAACTTATAAGAACTAAACGCAAACATAGCTAAAGTTAAATATTTCAATCAAATATTAAAAACAATTATACATTAATTTAAAATAAGTTAACATGTAGTATGTTTATAGATGTCTCAAAGCCAGTAAGAATTTGTTTTATATCAAATTTTTTTCATTAAGTGAGGGTGAAATTTTGGTTTCATACATTCTGAATACTCTCACTAATTAGGATATTTATAAAACACATATTTTATGCCACTTATTTAACAAGAACTTTCAAAATGGCAAATAACATATTGCTAATTATATCATATATAAGCCTAGAAATCATCACAAAAGCAAGCACTCACTGCGTCTCGAATGTGTTTAAGGAAACTTAGGAAAGATTACATGAATTACCTGAACTTAGATGAAATGGAAATTTTCCACAAAACTGATTTTAGTAATTAGTGGGATAAAATTATTAAAGAAAATGTTTTTGTAGTCACTAGACATTTAGCATGCTTCTTATGTTTCATTGAGCTTTGTTTGGATCAACAAAGAATCTAATCTATTGAGATTTTACAAGTAAAATACAGTTTCATGAGATACAAAGTTCAGCCTGCTTTATTATGTCCTGAAAATACAGAGAAACAACACACCAAGAGAATATTCTTGCTTACAAGGCTAGAGAGGTAGCTTTCAGGACTGTCCCTGTAAAGTATGTGGAACCATTTACCAGAAGTTTTGGAAAATTCAGCCTCTATAAATGACACACTTGAAAATAATTCTTGGACAAAATCTAGTAGCATGGCTTTCCAAAATTTCAAGTTGGATAAATGAAAGAAAGAATAGGACAACATATACAGGCATTCAATTTTTCAAAAAGTTTTTTAAAAAGACAAGGAACAGAAGAAATAGAAATACTTTGAAAGTTGTAATATTGTAGTAAGGAGTTTTCAGAATGATGAATATAATACACAAAAATTCAACTGTTTCAAATATCCCATAATTGTGTTATGCAAAAGATGTTCTGTTACATACTTCTAAAACATAATACTTGCTTCCACAAGACCAGTATTATAAATTATTTGGTTCTGAACTTGGTTACATCTGGAATTAACTAAAACCCTAGAATAGGTAGTGAATACCATGAGGTATTACTTGCTTAATTAAATCATTAGAAGTGAGAGGTTTACATCTAATCTAGATTTTTAAGGTGGAAAGGTACACCTCTAACCTTGGCCACATGTTCTACTAGCATGGAAGTAAAAAGACTTTCTCTTTGCCTTCTTGCCTTCAACAGCAAGTCCATTCCCTATCTAGCATTAGAGACTATATCTTTGGGTTTCCAGCATATGTTGAGGACAGGTTGAGACCTTCAATTACAAGGAATAAACAATACTGGATTCTTGGACCTTCTTTTCATAGGCAGTCATTGTTTGATTAGCTGGAACACAGCCTTAAATTCATTATACATATACCGGTGTGTGTGTATATGAACATATATATATGTATATATAATAAATACCATATAAACACATATATATGATATTTATTAAAATATATATGAAATATATTGAAATTAGAATATAAATAGAATTATATGATATATTCATATAGAAATATAAATGTACAGAGAGAGAGATTCATTACATATGTTTTTTACTCTAAAGATCTCTGATGCAATGAAAGTGTGAAGGAAAATGTGTCAAGTAAATAAATGATTTTGGTGGAATAAGTAATATTCTAGAAATCATCATAGAACATCACCACAGAATCCCCAGGTAAAGTCTATATATCACATCCAGAAGCTTAGAAAATGGATTTAGTGTAGTTACCATTGTTTGAGGAAATTCCACAACAGATGTCTTGGAATTTCCTTCCTTTCAAGTTACAAATAAATAAAATAAGCAACTTTGGAGTCTTCATCCATTCAGTCTACATTGTTGTTAGGCAAAATGAGAATTAGAGAATTACCTTCTTGCTTCCAGTTCTTTTCCTTTTCTCTTTTAAATAATTAAAATTGAGTTATGATAATCACATTGTTTTATGGCAAATTTTTAGGAAATTTGACTGAATGGAGTTAAAGAAAAATAGTCTGAGAGTTATTTAATTTAGTTGTTTTTGATTTATTATAGTAGATAATTAAGTCACACATTTCTAAATGTTCAATAAAGATATAAAAATATTAAGGAGAACTCAGTCTTAAATGAACATTGAACTTGAAATACATAAGTAGAAGAGACAAGATTTGGAAGAGAAAGGAGTTAAAGTTCCCCAAACTAAGAAAAGACATACTAATGCATTTATAGAAAGAACACAATATCAAATGATGCATCTGGGAAAATGTTGGGATCATCTTTTTATGCTGTAGGTAAAGGTTGTCTTTGTATTACTTAAACATTGACTTATGTACTAGCACAGACTTTAGTACAGACCTGATCTTGACCTTATTACTTTCATTGAATCATCACCTGCCTGAGTATTTTGTAAACATTCTTCTCCATCATCTTCTGATTGGTTTAATAAAGAGCTGAAAGCCTACAGGATGACTGGAGAGGAATAGCAAGACTTCCCAGCAGAGATAGGAACTCTGGGAAAGAATCAGGTACCAGGATACCTCCCTTCCAGCCTACATGGAGGAAGTAGAATATATGGGGACTGACAGAGAGGTAACAGGCCACGTGTCAAATATGAATTAGTATAAGTGGGTTATTAAGTTATAGGCAATAGTTGGGAACAAGCCTAAGCCATAAGGCCTAAGTGTTCATAAAAAATAAAATGTCCCTGTGTCATTATTGGGAGCTGGTAGTTCAAGAAAATCTGGTGATAGAAAAGAAGGCCACACTCCATATCATAGTTATAATATTTAATAGACAGAACAAAGTATACCAAGTTTCAGAAATCAGAAAATACACAAATCAGACATTAAGCCAAACTCGTAAAAATAATTGTTTTCTCAGGGAAAACACAGACCCTCAGAAAAGTCTACAGAAATGCACTTTAAAATCCAATGACTACCAAACTAGACTACCATGCCTAGCAAAATGATCTGCCAGAATTGATGGAGAAAGAAAACTTCCCATAATAAAAATAAAAAAGAACTTATCTACAGCATACCACCACTAAAGAAAATGCCGAAAGCAATACATTAGACAGAAGAGAGGAATTAGCATAGCCAAGAAACTATAGAGAGCCACTGAAGCTGTAATTACCAAAACACAAAATATGCCTGAGAATATAAACAACAAAACCAATAATAATGATTACAATCAGCGTACACCTTCCATTAGCATCCTTAAATATGAATGGCCTCCAATACTCCACTCAAGACACGTATGATCACTGAATGCATAAAGACACAAAAATCTGTTCAATACATGAAACTCATCTTAGCTTTGAAGTTAGGAAACACTTTAAAGTGAGAAGTTGGAAAAGAAACACTCAGATCAAATATGAAAAAGAAGCAAGCAAACATTGTGATCCTAATAAATGACAAAATAAATTGCAAGCTTAAACCAATCAGAAGAGATTTAAAAAAAAAATGGTAGTGTACTCTATAAGCTGAGTCTAGCAGTACATAGCTATATTCCCAGTACTTGGGTGGCTAAGGCAATATTATTATATGATGTTCAAGGCCAGCAAGAAAAAAATGATGAAACTCTATCTAAACATCACTTTAGAGAGTGAGATAGAGAAACAAAAATGAGAAAGTAATCATAAATGTGTATGTTTGTGTGTGTACATTTATGAATATATACAAATAACCCCAATACTAATAAAAACACATCCACATATATGAGAATAATTTAAATTTAGACTAAATGTAGGAAGAAAAGTCATTGGAAACCTGGGATTGGGGGAAAGCCAGGTGATTAAGAGGCACAGGAAATGTGGATAACAAAGGAAAAAAATCTTAAATATCTGTTTAATTGAGGATTTTACAGGTATTCATTATGTTAAAGTTGATGAAATTTAAGTCTTCATGTTTATTTATTTTTTCGAACTTGTTTTTATTAATTATTTGGAATTTTATAGCATGCATAATGGTCACAGGTACTTCCCATTCCTCTCAGGTCCACCCCCACCCAACTCTTGTGTCCTTCTGCTAAAAAGAAAATAAAAATACATAATGTCCAATTTCTTTTGCCCATACACTTACTAGAGCATAGACAAACTCCAAATGACCAAACCCCTATAAGTCACTGAGTTTCTTCCCACCCAACTCCTTCTCAGAAGCCCTCAATCGGAAAAACCTACACCTCTGCATCTCTGTCACAATTCTTTATTTTTTTTTTCTGGATATTTCAGAGTTCATAAAAACTTTTATACCTAAGACAATGATCCATTTTAATTTAATTTCCTTTTTTAATAGAGTATTTTCTTTATCAAATGTTATTTCCTTTCCAGGTCCCCTCCTTACCCCCTCCCTCTGCTTCTATGAGGGAGTAACCTCAATCACTCCAGCCTCCCTACCCTCACATTCCCCTACACTGGGGCATCGAGCCTCCACGGGACCAAAGGCTTCTTCTCCCATGGGTGCCCAACAAGGCCATCCTCTGCTACATATGTAGCTGGAGCCATGGGGCCCTCCGTATGTATTGTCCTTGGTTAGTGGTTTAATCCCTGAGAGCTCTGGAGGGTCTGGTTGGTTGATATGGTTGGTCTTCCTAAAGGAGTTGCAAACCCCTTCAGCTTCTTCTGCCTTTTCTTTAACTCCTCCGTTGGGAACCCAGTGTTCACTCCCACGGTTGGCTGCAAGCATCTGAATCTGTACTTGTCAGGCTCTTGTAGAGCCTCTCAGGAGACAGGTATATCAGGGTCCTGTCAACAAGCACTTCTTGGCATCCCCAGTAATGTCTGGGATTTGGTTACTGTATATGGGATGGATCCCCAGGTGGGGCAATCTCTGGGTGGCCTTACCTTCAGTCTCTACTCCACACTTTGTCTTCATATTTCCTCCCATATTTTGTTCCCCCTTATAAGAAGGACCAAAGCACGTACACTTTGGTCTTCCTTCTTCTTGAGCTTCATGTGGTCAGTAAATAGGATTCTCTATTCTCTAATAGACTCCTGTGTGGACTGTCTCTTTTCCTTCTGTCTTTCTTCCTTCCCTTCCCTCTTTCTTTCTTTCTTTCTTTCTTTCTTTCTTTCTTTCTTTCTTTCTTTCTTTTTCTTTCTTTCTT
>NW_022196909.1:23570466-23583261 GCF_008632895.1 Mastomys coucha
TTGGTTTTTCTTTTTTCTTTGATTTGTTTTGTTTTTTATCGTGGACTTTCACGTGTTTTCCAGGTATAGTTATGAACTGTGAATAGATCACAGACCACAGGAATCTGTTGTTATTGTTGTTGCTGTTGATTTTTAAACAAAATCTCAAACATTTGCTTTTACTAATAAGGACTTGGGAGCCAGATGCTGGGGTGAAAGTGGGCTATCCCAGAAAGGCAGAGAAAGCAATCTAGCTTACCTTCCTCTTCAGCTTACATTCCAAAAGCAAGTTCTCCTTCTTACTCCAAAAACCACTCTGCTTGAATGTCTCTTCTTCTACTTCCTGTGTGTATCTTCACCTGTCCATCTGACTTCCTCTTACTCTGTGTAAGGTACTTTTTAAAAGCATCTTGCCATGAGAAGAACATTTTTGCAGTTGTTTCAGAGAGGCACACTGTTAGATTTTTTAATGAATTATGAAGTCTCTGTAACTTTAAGATTTATTATTTTTTAAAATGTACATTCAATGATTAAAACAATTAGATTACTTTTTGATATGTTGTTTTTGTTTTTTTGTTTGCTTTTTGATACAGAATTCCTTTATGGAGCCCTGGCTCTCTGGGACATCACTGGGCCTTGAACTCAGATACATCTTTCTCTGAGTACTGGGATTAAAGGAGTGTATCAACACTGCCTGGCTTTAGATTACTCATCTATTAACTGATTTTTCTGTAAATGTATTCTATAGACAACTGCTTCCTTGAATTATTGTACTTCATTGAGTTTTTACTGAATTATAAGACGTTAAAATGAGGAGAGAGAATTTAAGACTGTGGTGACCTCTGGCAACCACAGTAGAGCAGCGAAACATGGTACCTGACAGAGGCTTGTGGGAGACAGAGCAGCAGATGACAATGGCTTCTATTTCGTGGTTAGAATAATATGATTTAAACTGTGGCTTAGTTCCTAGAAAGTAAAATGATTTTGTACAACAGAATGGTACAATCTCATTTGTAATTCAGTGACTGAACACTTGCCTCCTATGGGTGAGACCTAGGTTGAATTCTCAGCACCTGAGGGAAAATGAAACACAATGAAAAATTGCCTGAGACAGAACAAGATTAAGGAGCCCTGAACAGAGTTGAGTAGATAGCATAGTAAAATCCTCAAAAACAGAAATGGCTATTAAATTGAGTGTGTGGTGGCAAAAATAGGAAAAGAATTACATAAAATAAAATGTGAAGATTGAACATGAGGAAACTTAGGGAGTGGGGTGTGAAATTTTTCACTTTCCAGACAGTGATCAGATCTTTACCTTGAACTTTTTTTCATTTTGTTTTTATGAGGCTCACATAAGATGCTCTCTCAGATCTCATCAGGAAATGTTTTATTGTTAACAACATCTATGCTTCTAAGAACAGGAACACTAATCATATTTAACAATTTAACTCTCTTTAACAGTATTCACCTTTCAATAGCAAGACATCAACTGTCTTATTTACCATTCTGAGATACTGCAGTGTCTAGCTTTTTACCTGTGATTTATCTCACTTACAATAAATTCCAAACTCATTCATACAAAGAGAGATGACTGCATTTTATATTTTAATGTCATAATTTTCTATTTCTTTATATATACAAACACATGTGCAATCAATCATGTTCTTTATACATTTTCCCATTGAGGTGTAGACCAATTAAATTAGTGTGAAATAAGAGATAGTGAAGATTAAAGTTTTATTATTTTATTTATTTATATCCCGAATGTTGTCCCTGTTGGAGAATTCTTCTTCCATCTCCCTTACTCCTCACTATCCTCCTATCTTGAGGCATTAAGTCTCTATAGGATTAGGAACATCCTCGGCCACTGAGGCCAGACAAGGCAGCCCTCTGCAACTTATGAGCCAGGGAACTCTGAACATACCCTGTATGCTCTTTGGTTGGTAGTTCAGTCTCTGGGAGCTCCCACAGGTTCAAGTCAGCTGACACTGTTGATCTTCCTATGAGGATGCCATCTACTTCAGTTCCTTCAATACTCCCCCTAACTCTTTCATAGGGGCCCTTGACCTCAGTCCAATGGTTGACTGTAAGTGTTTGCATCTGTCTTAGTCAGCTGCTAGAAGAACCTATCTGAGGATAGCCATGCTAGGCTCCTGGCTGCAAGTATAACATAGTATCAGTAATAGTTTCAGGGATTGGTGCCTGCCCATGGGATGGATCCCAGTTATGGTCAGTCACTGGTCAGCCATTCATTCCATCTCTGTTCCATTTTTGTCCCTGAATTTCTTTTAGACAGGAGAAATTTTGGGTCAAAGGTTTTGTAGGTGAGTTGTAGGGAGCTTGCTCTGTTGACACACTAATTTCATATCCATCTGTACAAAATAGTAAAATTAGTAGACTTCACATTAATTCTGTGAGGGGTTGGCTAAGTAGCCTCTCCTAGTTAATGGCAGACCTAAAACAAGAAGCCAGAGGACTTGAGATCTAGCCACTTGAATGCATTTTGCACAACACCAATTTCATTGTTATATCTCCTTTGACAACACAGTACGAGTTTACAACCCAACAGAAAGCTGTTTTGGGCAGCATGCTCAAGGTTATATAAAGTACAACAGTTTTACTTCTTCAGAAAAACATCTAGGGTATGAAACATCACTTACCTTAAGTATTCTTAAAAATTAAGGAAGGTCACAGGTATTCTTGTTTATTTCTCCACCCTCACATTTGTTCACATTTTAAATTCCTTTCTTGGGAAAATTAACATCAAGTATTTTCATGCCCAAATTCATTATATCTTCACAAAAGCTCAACTCAAACCCAACAGTACCATTTCTTGTTTTTTGAGATCCATAACTGTCCCAATTTACTAAATTCTGGAGTTTTTGTTTTGTTTTGTTTTACTTGTTCTTCCTTCTCAGAAATTTTATTTACCATAGGTTAGATAGAATAATGGAAAAACTTAACTGTGTAATTATAATTGTAAATTACTTGCTCATTTTGACAAAATATTTTTAATTCTCAAAAATAAAATAATTTGCATATTTTCCTAAAATACTGACAGTGTGTTTGCAATTTAAGAAAACCTTAGAAGAATATAAAATATATCAAGTCCATGGAGCTCTGTGGATTATAATTTTAAGTAAGTTTCAAATGATGCTGACTTTTTAATATTATCACCAATGGTCTTGTTATAATGCTACAAAAATTCTAATTCTTTCAAATCCAATACAATTTAATTTTTAATGCTATTTTGTTTTCTGGGAAACAAATCTGTTATGTACATGCTTTTAAAACTCGATTAATAAAGTCATCAATGTTGGGATGTGGAAAATTTTTGAATGTTATAACAATTTTAAGCAAAAATATTTTAGTCCCCTTATGCTTTTAACATCATAATAAGCTAAACCCCAGAAATTACTGCTGCATATAATAGTTCTAGAAACACACATGCTATAAGCCATGACTAATTAAAATTCAGTATTTGTTTGGCCTTAAGTACAGTACATCACTGACCTGTGGTAACAATCTATGCCTGGGTAGCAACAAAAACAAAATAACTAGAGAGTAAACTTAGTTTTTTGAAAAAATAATTTTCATGATATATTAGTTGATTCCAAAGGTCTTTAAATTCTCAAATATTATTACTTCATCTGTAATTTTTCTTGTAATTACTGGTTCTTGATTGTATCTAGTTAGCTTTAAGGTAAATATTATGTGTAGTAAACGACGTGTAAACATGCCCACAACACTAGATAACTACCTTCGAGGCGATCTAGTTCATAAATATAGCATCATGACAGTTGAAATCTCTAATGTTTCCTTCAGGTACACCTGACGTGTGTAATGTAAGTGTCAAAAATCATCCGATTAAAGAACACTTGAGCAAATGTGATATACATATATACCATTGATTCTATATTCTTTAAAAGGAAAAAAAACTCTTTTACCTGTGTGATGGTACGTGTCTTTAATTCCAACTCTTATGGGGTAGAAGGAGGCAGATATCTGCCAGTTGGAGGCCAATTTGGTCTATCGAGAAAGACTAGCTGGGATTACACAGTAAGAAATTACCAGAATTTATAAAATAATACTAACAAGGTTATTTTTACTATGTGAAAGTGTTTGATGTATTGTACACCTTAATGTACTTTCCATAAGGCATAGTGTTCTCTGAAGCTGAAGTTGCAAGACAGCCTACATAGATACTGTGAATTCACATGATGTTCTTCAGAAGGAATGCCACTCATCTGCACAACCATCTCTACAGTCTCCGTCTCAGAAAGTTTCTTTCTTTAGAGGTTGCTACAGTTACATTTCAGCTACTCAGGTATCCCTCAATTTCCTAGTCTCAGTATTTAAGTCTAAAGTACACTTAAACTAGAAGGCTTATGATTATACTAGTATTTTCTTCTGTGCTCAAGAGCACTTTCTAGTGCATCAGACACTTAATATTTTGTTTATAATTGTGATTTCTCTTAAAAGTTTCAGCAAAGTTTTAGCTATAAATTCCAGTTACTTTTAGACATAGCAATACAAGTTGTAAGCAATTTCATTTAACACAAGGAGCAATGACAGTCTGTGTTTCTTGGAACTTAAAATATGTTCCATTTAGAACAACAAGGCTCTAAATCTGAGTTTGCTCAATTAGTGCTAATGTGACATAATGACAAAATTAGTCCAGAGGATGTTCAAAACTTTAGAAATAAATTAGGCTAGAAAAAACTTCCAAATGGAAGAATTCTAATTTCTCTGCAAACTTTTACAACAAATACAAGCAAATGCATGCTCTCCATAATTGACTGTAAAATTCAGATATATGTTACAAAGTGTGGAATATAATCTCCATTGGAATCAACAAGGTCATCTTTTTTTTTTTTTTTTTTTTTTTTTTTTTTTTTTTTTTTTTTGTTTTGTATCTGACTATCACTTCACAAAGCCTTCATAATTAAATTGAGAACACAGGGCAGAAATACTTGGCTGTCAATTTTAATAATGGCAATAAATGACACACAATCTAACTTTTAAAAAGTGCCAAAAGAATTTCCACACAAATTTAATAACAAGGATCATATGGTTACTTATTGTATCTAACTCTACCACACAATAAGTAAAGAAACAGAATTTTAAAAGTGTTTATAACTTGCTTTTTATTTCTGACTTAATAATAGATAGTGTGTAGAGTTTTATATTCTCTAAGGCAAAATTTATGACAAATGTGTTCATACGTGTGGTAGTTTGAATTGAACAATGGTCTCAGTAGGCTTGGCTATTTAAAAACTTGGTCTCCAGTTAGTGACTCTTTGGAAGGATAAAGTAGCCTTTTGAGGAACTTAAGTCACTGGGATGGCTTTGAGAGGTCACAGCCTCAGTTCACTTCTGGTTCATTCTGTCTGGTTAGTGTTTACTTGAGGATACAATTGCTTATCTTTTCTGGCTGCCTGAAGCCACAACTTCCCTAGCATATGAACACTTTCTCTGTAACTACAAACCAAAATGATTCTTCCTTCTATATGTTGCCTTTCGCCAATTTATTTTATCAGTGCACCAGAAAAAAATTATCACTATATTTATGGTATTTTCTCATTTAAGATTCTCTGTATTCAGTTATATTACATAAGTCACCAATAGAATTATCCCTTCTCCTTGACCTAAATTAGCTATTCTTCTTGACATTTCTGTTCTCGTTTGCAAACATTGGAATTACAAGTGATCAAACTTCTACATATTCTCTACATATTCTATAACTTCTGGAAAAACTCAGTAATAGAAATGTATTTATTGTTTTCACATTTTGAGGAATACTTTCTTTTGACTTGAAGCTTATGTAGTGTAGAAATACCAGAGGAACATGAGCCTCAAGAAACAAGCTAGCGTATGAGGATCAGAAAGTTCAAGAATCTTTTAAGCTACCCGTGCCAGGGTAGTCATCTTCTAAGACAGTATTGGAATATAGCTTTTGCTTTTTCCTTTTTGTTTTGTTTTCTTTTGTTGTTGTTCTTTTTGATATGTCATTCATTTCTTTCCAGAAGTGAACAGTTGATTATCCAAAAGTGCCTCAGGAGAAGTCTGAGCACTACAATTTTCCAGTCTATATTACAGCTTGACCCCAAACCTTGCCTTCAAATCTTTCTCTCCTCCTTCTCTATATATACAGACATTTAGTTAAGATCACTATTTAAACCAGGTAAATATAGTTCTAATGGATTTTTGATTCTTATAAATTCAGAGAATATAAACGCAGCAATGAAGCTAAGGTAGAGAGGTAAGCAGGCTGGGAATCAAAGTGCCAGATGTAATCTCCCAGGGAATTTTACATGTTTAGTAGATGGAATAACTATGGCAATTTTAGTAGAGTTTAATATATAATCATATGAGTAGTATTTTAAAATACACTTCCTGCAAGTAGCCGGTGAAAATGCCAAGCAATTATTTAAAAACATCTTCAAATACATTAATAGCTCTAAGAGAGTTGCAGTCTAGTTATACTGACAAAGAACAATATCCCAGGGGAATAAGTCAAATAAATTCCAAATCCTCCTCACCCACAAGAATAGTATGGGCACAGATCAATAAGCAATGGAGATTCAAAGTGTTCAAAATGGTGATGACAAAATCAGCAAGAAAATACAAGCTCAAATGAGCTATGGGATACAAACATTGTACTTGGATATAATGTTTTATGACACTTGTTTTTCATAGCTGTGAGAACTAAGTAAGGAGCAGAGTTGGTGATTAGTTGATGTCCCTCCTTCTTAAAATCTTCCTAAGACACCAAGTTGTAACTAGTCATCATGCCTTACAAGATCTTCTAGATTGGGGAGCTTTGAAGTCTTCTCTTCCTTGGTAACCTTGGTAGTTTACAGAATACTTGTATAGAAGGCTGTGTTCACTTACATGTTCTTTATAATTGAAACAGAGGAGCGGACCTTGGAGAGATTACTGAGGAACAGGACTTTATATCACACAGAATCAAGAGGACAAACTATTAACCAAGTCATCACTTGACAGAAATGCCATTACAACCTCAGAGAATTCAGAACACTTCTCCACATACAGAACGTTTTGGAAGGAAGTCTTCCTTTCAACTGCTCTGGCTGTGAAGGATAATAGTTCTTTACCTCCCATAAGATAGCATAATTACTCCTTCCGGTCTCCATCTGCACCCTGGGAGCTAAGGCTGTTCCACAGCCCTCCCCATACAAATCCTGACAGGAGAGAGCTGTTCTCCGAGGAATGCTCTCATTTCTAAGCTCAGAAGTAAGAAGACCACTTAGAGTCCAATAACTGTCCAAAGTGAGAGCAGACAAGAGCACACAGGGCACAATAGCAGTGGAGCAGATGGGGACAGGATCCTTCCTATCTCCATCTGCACCCAGGAGCTAAGGCGGTCCCAAAGCTCCTCCCTCACCCCCCTGTACACTAATCCCTCCAGAAGAGAGCTGGTCTCTCAGAAATGCTTTTGCTACTAAGCCCAGAGGTGAGATCACCACTTAGATTCCAATAACTGTCCAAATTGGGACCAGGCAGGAACACACAGCGCACAGGAACAGTGGAGGAACTAGAGGCAAGATCCTTCCAATTTCCATCTGCACTTGCGAGTTAAGGTTGTCCCATAGCCCTCTGCACCCAATCCTTGCCCAGGAGAAAGCTGGTCTCCTGAGAAGTGCTGACACAGGCTTGCAGGCCCACAGGTGGGACAGGCTCCAGTCAGAGACAGCAAGAACAATGAACTCCAGAGATACCCAGATGGCAAGAGGCAAACGCTAGAACCTTACCAAGAAACCAAAGCTACTTGGCATCAGCAGAACTTACTTCTCCCACCACAGCAAATACTGAATACCCCAACAAACCCGAAAAGCAAGATTCAGATATAAAAATCACATCTCGTGATGATGATAGAAGACTTTAAGAAGGACATAAATAACTCCCTTAAAGAAATATAGAAAAACACAGGTAAACAGCTAGAACCCTTTAAAGAAGAAACATAAAAATCCCTTAAAGAATTATAGAAAAATGCAACAAAACAGGTAAGGAGTTGAACAAAATGATCCAGGATCTAAAAATGGAAAAAGAAACAATAAAGAATTCATAAAGGGAGACAGACAACCCTGGAGATTGAAAACCTAGGGAAAAGATCAGGAGTCATAGATTCAAAGATCAGCAACAGAATCCAAGAGAAGGAAGAGCGAATCTCAGGTGCAGAAGATACCATAGAAAACATTAACACAGCAGTCAAAGAAAATGCAAAATGTAACCCTGTCTTGAAAAAACAAAACAAAAAACAAACAAACAAAAAAGAAAATGCAAAATGCAAAAAGATTCTAAACCAAAAGATCCAGGAAATCCAGGACACAATGAGAAAACCAAGTCTAAGGATAACAGGTATAAAAGAGAGTGAATGTTCCTAATTTAAAGGGAGAGTAAATATCTTCAACAACATTATAAAAGAAAACTTCCCTAACCTAAAGAGAAAGAGATGGCCATAAACAAACAAGAAGTCTACAGAACTTCAAATAGATTGGACCAGAAAAGAAATTCCTCCTGTCAAATAATAATCAAAACACAAAATGACTAAATGCACAATACAAAGAAAGAATATTAAAAGCAGTAAGGGAAAAAGGTCAAATAATATATAAAGGCAGACTTATCAGAATTACACCCAACTTCTCACCAGAGACTATAAAAATCAGAAGATCATGGGCAGATGTCATATAGAGCCTAAGAGAACGCAAATGCCAGCCCAGGCTACTATGTCCAGCAAAACTCTCAATTACCATAGATGGAGAAACCAAGAAATTCTATGATAAGACCAAATTTACATAATATCTTTCCACAAATCCAGGACAACAAAGGATAATAAATGGAAAACTCCAACACAAGAAGGGAACTACACCCTAAAAAAAGAACATGAAAATAATTTTCTTTTAACAAACCAAAAAGAAGATAGGCACACACATAAACATAATTCCACTTCTAACATCAAAAATAACAAGAAGCAACTATCACTTTTCCTTAATATCTCTTAATATCAATAGACTCAATTCCCCAATAAAAAGATATAGACTAACAGACTGGCTTTGTAAACAGGACCCAACATTTTCCTGCATACAGGAAACACAAATCAGTGACAAAGACAGGACTACCTCAGAGTAAAAGGCTGGAAAAATACTTTGCAAGCAAATGATCCCAAGAAACAAGCTGGAGTAGTCATTCTAATATCAAATAAAATCAACTTTCAACCAAAGGTTATCAAAAAAGATAACTAAGAACACTTCATACTCATCAAAGGACAAAATCTACCAAGATAAACTCTCAATTCTGAACATCTATGCTCCAAATGCAAGGGCACCCACATTCATAAAAGAAACTTTACTAAATCTCACTAGCAGCTCGACAGTACATCTGAAAGCTCATAACAAAAGAGAAGCAAATAAACACAAGAGAAGTAGACAGCAGGAAATAATGAAACTCAGGGCTGAAATCAAAAGTAGAAAGAAAAACAACTACATAAAGAATCACCAAAATCAGGAGCTGGTTCTTTGAGAAAATCAACAAGATAGATACACCCTCAGCCAGATTAACTAGAGGGCACAGAGACAGTAACCAAATTAACAAAATCAGAAATGAAAATGGAGAGATATCAACAGAAACCGAGAAAATTTTAAAAATTATCAGACCTTATCACAAAAGTCTATACTTATCAAAACTGGAAAATCTGGATGAAATGGCCAATTTTCTAGAAAGTTGCCAAGTACCAAAGTTAAGTAAGGCTCAGATAATCTATCTAAACAAATCCCTAAAGAAATAGAAGCATTCATTAATAGTCTCCCAACCAAAAAAGCCCAGGACCAGGTGGATTTAGTGCAAAGTTCTCTCAAAGAAGACCTAATACCAATATTCTTCAAACTATTCCACAAGATAGAAACAGAAGAAACACTACATAATTTGTTCTATGAAGCCACAGTTGTGTTGAAATCTAAACCACACAAAGACCCAACAAAGAGAACTTCAAACCAATTTCCCTTACAAATATTGAAGCAAAAATACTCAATAAAATTCTCACAAACCGAATCCAAGAACACATCAAAATGATCATCCATCATGATCAAGTAGGCTTCATCCCTGGGATACAAAGATGGTTCAATATATGGAGATCCATTAATGTAATCCACTATAAAAACAAACTCAAAGAAAAAAAATGATCATTTCATTAGATGCTGAAAAAACATTTAACAAAATCCAACACCCCTTCATGATAAAAGTCTTATACCTAAACATAGTAAAAAGAATATACAGCAAACCAGTAGCCAACATCAAACTGAATGGAGAGAAATTTGAAAGTAACCCCACTAAAATCAGAGATTAGACAAGGCTGCCTACTCTCACCCTAGCTATTCAATGTGGTGCTAGTAGTCCTAACCAGAGCAATTAGAGAACAAAAGGTGATCAAGGGATACAAATTGGAAAGGAAGAAGTCAAAAATAGCACTATTTGTGGATAATATGATATGATAAATGAGTTACCCCAAGAATTTCACCAGAGAACTACAGCTGATAAACAACTTCAGCAAAGTCACTGGATATAAAATTAACTCAAACAAAGTGAGGTGTTAGGACTAGGAAGAGCATATGTATTTGTATTGAGACAATTTCTCAGGAAAGTTGTTAAGATTCAGGGATAAATATTTAAGCTCCTCTTATTCCTTTTTAGTAAAAAAAGACATATTGTTATTTTTGTTATAGAAATAATAAAGTTGACCTTTGGGGTGAACAATTTGCTCAACTAACACAGAGGGTAGAGAGAAGAAGATATGTAATTCCCTATATTCCATCTGCTAACACATACTGCCTTCTGCAACATAGAGTTTCAAGAAAAATACTGCAACAATTGACTTTGCAAGCCATTTCCCCTTATTTTTTACTGTGTCCAGCTACAAAAAGAATACAAAAGATGGTCAAAGACAAATAAATATAGAAATCACTAATTGCTTATTTTATGTGAACAATGTATAATGGTTCCTGATTACTTTGATATCTTTTATGTTTATTACCCGAATTTAAAGCAGCAATTACCCATATTATTGTAATTTTAAAATTTCATGTCCAATATTTCCTCACAAGTCATAACTAATATTTAAATAAGATCAGTTTTGTAGTTCCCATTTGTGTGTAATTAGACACAGTCCTCTCTTGAGGATGTATAGTCAAAGAAGCTTGCTGCTGATAAATACGTGTGCGTGTCAGAATTTGTGATCGACTTTTAAAGTCTGCTAACCTTTTCAGTATAATTGACATTACTTAATGACCTAACTTACATTGGCTTGCTTCTTTAGGTTTGAGTTCTTCAACCAAATGCAGTCCTATTTATTGAGTTAAATTCACCCCAGTGATATTCTAGACAACAAGGAGTAGGAAATGATCTTGCAAACAATGCCTTTTTCATCGTAAGTTATTTAAAGGTTCCTCTCATGATATGAAGATGGCAAATCATTTACAGTAACTCAGCCAGTATCTTCACATCCTATAGAAGACAAGTAGAATTCAATGAATATTTTTTTTTGAGATGAAAAGGAATAAGGTAGAAGGAATAAAAAGGGAGAAAAACTTTAAGGAGAGAGTAGCGAAAGTGTTCACAATAGCCTTTAATGACAGCATGGGTTACAGTGGAGAATGAAGCTTTCTTATTTCCATCTACTATAATCTCCCCAGCTAAAGTTCACCGTGCTTCCTGTGAATAATGCATGTGGGCTGACATTCTTGGGGAAGGAGGAATTACACAAGACATACTTTAACAAGCTTTAGGTGGACAATACCATTGTTATTTGTATTAGAAAGGCTCAAGTAGAGTTCACAAAATTTAGAGCAACTATTATGCTTCTGGATATATCAGCACTTTTATTGTTCAGAGCTAATCTTATGCCATTATATTTATGTATGGAACAATATTCTTTAGATGAACTCTTTTGTTTTAAGTATCACCAGGGCTCTTAACCCAAAGCTAAATATGTGCAACAAATATATCTCATTTGTAGAAATTCTTTCTCAATGAAATTGGTAATTAACAATATGGTATTATGACATTGAAGATTAAAAACATCTAACAGTAGTTCTTCATATTTCAAACAATGAAAAGGAATAATGACAGTTAATACATGTACCTTTTGAAAATTGAGATATTCTACTTAAATTTTCAAGACATGCTTTTATTATTATATTTTCATATTTCTATTTTATGTTAAATTTTCCTATCTTGTCCATGAGCATTGTACATCTTCTGATTCTGTCTGATTAACCACCAATAAAGTAAAATAATTAAAACACATCATTGGTGTTAGGATAACATATAGCCTAAATATAAATCTGCATTATATTCAAAGGTTTGCAGATGTGAGTCTTCTAATACACATAACTTATATAATTTATCTAGCTAATTTATGAATGGTATCTCTAATCCTTTATCAACTGCTATAGAGATTCCATATATTTCTGCCATTGATCAATCCTCTCTTCAGTTTAGACTTGTCATTTTGAAGATGTCATCATGGAAACACTGCATGAATCTTTCAGATATTGGCTTTTCCATAACTACACATAAGTGTAGACAGTGAAAACTTTTGGCAGATCCACCAGTCTCTGCTCTGTCTAAAACAGTTCATAGCAGTTAAACTCCAGAGATCAGATGAGACAGACAAGCAGGACAAAACTCACTTATGTAAAATGATGATCAGAAGAGGCACAAAACAAATACTGAAAGGTTTCCATTGTTTTCTTGTGCCTCATATATATTTGTGTGTGTGTGTGTGTGTGTGTGTGTGTG
>NW_022196909.1:23583271-23597205 GCF_008632895.1 Mastomys coucha
GTGTCTGTATGTGTTTTTTTTACTTAAAATTTTTTATGTTGCTTCCTTGGAGGTTTTACTTTTCCTTGTTATTGCTGCTCTTGTCTTTATTGGGGGGTTGGCTTTTGGATGCTCATTTGTTTGGATGGTTTGTTGCATGGTTTTTGCCATGTAAGCTGCTACTGAGATTATTCTGCCTTATCCTAACCAGGGAATGGATTGCAGACATGAGCCACCAAAATGTATTTTAATAAACACTCATGGGTTCGGTTTTGAAGTGCAAGGTTGAAAAATCCTTAGCATTCCTAATGTTGATAATCTATGCATAAAATACATGAATGAACCTTTAAAAAATAAACAAATATTCAAAAATTCATAGGATCTGAAGACTAGTTGTTAAGTAAATGATAGTCAAGCTACAATCTTTCCATCTCAGAGAGTTGAGGTAAAGAAGGGAAACTATAGGTGGAAACATGGATCTCTCTGGAAAGGAGAAAGAAATTGAATAGTTTCTGTGGGTAGACTAAAGAAAGGAGGGGACAGGCGCAGGCAGTAGCAGATGGTATGGAGGAAGAGAGTATAAGGAGAATTCTGTAGGAAGAGAAGATAAGCTGGAGTTGGGGAGGAATTACAGGACCCTGTAGAAACCTAGTGCAGTGAAAATTTTCTGGAATCTATGAGGATGACTCTAATGAAGACTTAGTAATAGAGAATACTGGGTGTTAACTGATAATGTTTTGTAGTCAGAAAAGGCATCTAGTGGTTGAGCTGGGTACCATTAGTGGTTGAGTTGTTGGTGAAGGACATCCTGTGGAAATCCTCAACAACCAAGGTTGATCCAAGGACAGAGGGTTGCTTGCTTTCTGAAAACTGGCTTTAGGACCCCACTACTGAGGACAATTTCTACTTAACTCATTGAACATATAGAGTTCAAATTGGTGTGCGCATGGAGGCTTCATGTATATATTCTAGTTAATTAGGGACAAGAAAGTATTCTGTAGGGTATGGAATGAAAAACCTAAACACTAAAGAAAACACAAAAATCTCTACCTACAACAAGTCATTCTTAAAAGATGTGCTGGGGCAATGATGTCACAGATCATGTGGGAGTTATCAAGCCATATTTGGTTTAACTTGAGGCCTAAGTCAGGAAACCACATGCTTTACACTAACTGGACGGCGGGGATCCACAGTAGAACAAGACACAGCTGGCACACACACATACATACACACACACATACACACACACACAAATCAAGAAATGATTCTCAATGGTATTCTACTATACTAATATTTTTGTGCCTTGTCCAGTTGTGTTTGGAGAGTTTTCTACTTAGGTCTGTTCCCTTGGATATTGGAAAAGGTTGTAAAGAGGGGAAGAAAATATTTAGAGTCAGAGGGCGGAGGACACCAGGAAAACATGGCCCATGAAACGAACTAAGCAGAACTCACATAGGCTCATGAAAACCAAAATGGCAGGCCTGAGGCCTGCATGGGTCTGTACCAGGTCTTCTGTGAATATGTAATGGCTGTTAGCTTGGCAGTCTTTTAAGAGTTGTAAGACTCCTAAGAGTGTGATCACATGTGTCATTGCCTCTTTCGCTTGCTCTTAAGACTCTTTCTTCTTATTGGCTTGCCTTGTCCAGCCTCAATAGGAAGGCTCTTGCTTCATCATGTTGTATATTGTTCTAGTCCTATTTGGCTGTTGTCTCTTGGAGGACTGCTCCTTTCTGAAGAGGAAATGGAATAGGTATACATGAGGGGGAGAGGGGAGGTAGCAAGGAGTTAGAGGAGGAATTGTGGTTGGAATATTTTGTATGAGAGAAGAATCAATTTTCAAAAGATAAATGAATAGTAGCAAGATAAAGACTCTGAGACCTATTCCTGAAAGAGGAGGAAAAAAAAGCTTCCATATCAACATCAACACTTTAGAAATAAATATTGGTTTTTAAAGCTTTAATTTAAAGCTGAAAATGGTGCTTTGAATAATATGGTCCACTAAATTCCTGAGGCTTTGAATACTTCGTCCCCATTTGGTGGATGTGTGGGAAAGGTTAAGCAGTGTAGCCTTACTGGAGGAAGCATATCACTGGGGGCAAGGCTGTGAGTTTTTAAAAGACTGATGCTATTCTCAGTGTGTTCTCTGCCTTCTGAATATGAACCAATACATGACCTTCTAGCTGTTCCTATTATCACATCTACACTGTGCCATAGTATATTATGACATGTGGACTATAAACCTAAATAAGGGCTTTTTTCATAAGTATTTTATCACCTCAATAGACATGAAACTAATACACTTCATAAATATATTTATAATTTGCAATCCTGCTGTTGAGGGCAATAAGGAAAAGAAAGAAAAGGAGCTATTTATATTACGAAGCATAGCATACTTCTAAAATGCATAGAATAATATAGTCAACATTTATTCCAATAATTTAATAGATATGATATTGCTCACATTCACAAAAATAATACAGTGGGGATACTATCATAATGTAGAAGACTGAAAAATAATAAGTACTGCCCAGAGGTGACCTTGGCTAATTGATCTAATCCATGAGCCCTGAGATGAGTGGAAAGGAAGAGCTTTAAGGACATGGTGGGTGCACACACATCAAAAGGACAGAGGTTTACTCACATATGAGCCTGGTACTCAGTATACATGAGGATGTTTAGAATACTTGTGCATATATTGTAGTACCTGCTTGAATTAAACAAGGACCATAATTGTAGCTTTTCAAATTATTTGATACCTTTTAAAAACAATTACACCCCATTATTGAAGTGATTATCCATATTAATGACAATAAATTGACTCTCTTGATAGAAGAAATAAAGTTACAAAAGAAACATAAGAGAAAAGCAGATGAAACCTATACTAATGTGGCCAATGTGAGGAGACATGAGTATTGTAAAGAAAAGAAGGGTTAAGCAGAGAGTGCTGCAGAGTAGAGCATGAGAGGACATGTTTGTACTTGCTGACTGATTATGAGGGCTATTCCAGCCAACATCAGGGAATGGAAATGAAAAATATTATCTGTTAATTGTGACATGTAAAATCTTACACTAAAATGTGATATTAGAAGAAAATCATAGCAGTAAAAACTAAAAAACAACAGAAGAGCCAGTATTTATATATTTTATTAAACCAATTTTATCTACTAGAGTCCAATTGGCAACAAATCTATTGAATATATAAATTTATTTAAAAGGTAAGTGCTCCAAAGCTACACTTACAGAAACTAAAGAAAATGGAAGCATACCTAAAATCTTTTCCATTTACATTGAAACTGGAGTTAAATGAAAGTACAATTTTCTTTATATACTATTGCTCTTAGTTTTTCAATTCATATTATTTACTCTAGATAGGTAATAATCTTTAGCATCAATTGTAATTCAGAAAAATATTATTTAGTTGAAATGTAATGGACAATAAGAATTCTCACCTACTTGAATGATGATGACTCTATTAATTATAATGTACTGTCTGCAAGCTCATGGTAATCTAACACTACTGAGATTTCCAATAAAACAATGAGATTGTTAATATTTCAACTCCCTTTAACAGACAAAGTTGTTGATGCAGTATTGCTGTGCTTTTAAATTCATGATTCTTCTAAACCAACAGAGATTACTTTCACTTATAAAATTTATTTCACTAATTTTAATTATTTATGGAAAATATTTGTATCATTCATTTTAATAATATTTATTTAATACAAAAATTTAAAATGTGAAGATTAAATCAGTATTGCAATATATACCATATATGCAAGCTTAAATAAATGATGATAATTTTCAATTACACTTATAGTATAACTGATCATATAGTACCTCTAATTCATTGCTGAATAAATAATTATTTTAGTTATCTATCTATAGACAATGATGCTCACATTTTATTAAATGATAATTTAAAATATAAATATATTACCATATAAAATTATTATTACAATGTAAAGTATCCATGATAATACCCTATCTGCTTCTGTCTTACGATGACCACACTACTTGACTATTTCATTCACAGTTGAAGTTCAGGTATAAGTATCAACAATCACTCAGTACATCAACCTCAACAAATAATCAGTGATCATTTCATCCTTTTAACTAGTGCTCCCAAAGAAGTATTTCTTCATTATGTTATAAAATGTATACCTTAAAATTTAATTATAGCAATGAATTAAATTAACTTCTCTAAGTGTGAACATTACTAGAAACAATTCAATAAAACATCCTGCTTTTCTTTGTATACAAAAGACTATGATGATTTATTTTTATTTCAAGACCTTAAGTTTCTTATTTTCTTAAAATTTTACTAATTTGTATATTGTTCAATGGCAGCTTCATGATCCACTTCAGGAAATATTTTTGAGTATATTTTTCATATATAGTTTTGTCTCATATATATATTTCTCATATATATATTCATATACATACATACATACATATATATAAAGCATATGTATACATGAGCACAAAATACTTAGCCCATTTAGTGTTGCTTATACATACTTGTCTAAAGGGTTGATCAGATGTGATTCAACAACCTATAAGAGGTTACATCTCTGAAAGAACAGATACATTCAGAAGAAATTGATTGCTATGTATCTTCAGCTAAGGGTAGGATGATCAGAAAATTGTGCCATGCTTATTAGAAAGTCAACTGAACTGGTATGGTAATTATGTAGGTCTTGTTTAGGCTGTCATACTGTTGAGGTTTCATAGGTGCAGAATCCATTATACTCATGTACATCATGTCACATCAGGCACATTGTCCTCTAACTCTTTCCATCTTTTCAATTTCTTTTCCTTTGATGTTCCCTGAAGCTTACGAATAGGGATCCATTGTCACTGTACCAATTAGAGCTGGGATATTGACAGATATTTAATTTCTTTTTTTTACAAACATCTATGTGTCTCTGTTGTAGCCTCTTTGTGTTATAAAGGAGAAGGTTCTTTGCTGAGGTGTAAGAGCCACACTTACCTTTGGGTGTAAGGATCAATACTTATGACCTAGTTAGTAATTATATGGGTTTAAGAAAGTGACAGTAGTAGGTTCTTCTATATAGATTCAGTGACCTCTTCCAAAATGGGCTCTTGGCTAAAGTGACACTAAGAAGCAAGAGTTCCTGTCTATTGAGTTAGTTAGCCTTACGTCCAATTCTGAGAGCTGTTGATTAGCCAAAGGTGTAAGTAATACTATTCCAAACTTGGAGAACTTTTGATAGTGTTGTATTTTGTAGCTTTTACAGCTGGATAAAGTTTTGATCTCTTTTCTTCCCTGGTAGCTTGCATAGCACCGTCATGTACTTGGGGAGCCAGTTGTGAGGGGGAGGGCTTCCAGGTCATGTGTCTGCTTGTGATGTCTTCAGCAAAACAGGGTTTACTTTCACGTTCTGAGAGGCAGCCAATGGCAATGACAACACTCTATCTAGTATGAGGAGTTGATTGGACACCTACACCTGACTCCAAGGGAAGTCTCTAAAGTCTGACTCTGGAACTTTCGTAGATCGTCCATGGCTCTTTGTGGGACCATTGTCACATGTGTGTTATAACACCATTTCTTCTACAACTACCTCAACTCTAGTAAAGACACTTCTCTTTTCATATGAACAGTTTCATGTCTAGTACTAGATGAAAACAATTGACCAATTAAAAGCAATGAATGCAGGTGAATATGGAAGAGTGAAAATACAACAAATGTGTGAAGATGATGAAAAGCCACAGTAAGATTAGCACAATACCTTGGGCTGAAAATAGAAAGTTTATTTCTAATTTCTTTTTTTTTTTTCATTTTGTCTATGGCTTTGTCTGGAGAAAACATAAGGATTACTCACTTAGGGCTGTATTTTTAATGTTGATTATCTTCATATCAACACAGGATAATATCAAGAGAGGACCAGGATATGCTGAGAGGACTCAGCAGATCAGAGGGCTTGTGTGGACTTGGCAACCTGAATTCAATCCCTGGATGTCAGAGAAACAATTCCCAAAAGCTGTCATCTGATTTCCCCTTATGCACAATAGCATGCACGTGCACTGCCATGTATACACATATGTAAATAATTGTTTACCCATATAAGAACGATCATTGGTATGCACATAATAATGACAGTGTACACACATAACAATCATCATATGCACTCACAGAATGATAATGCTTGTGAGAATAATGATCGTGTGCCCACATGATGATGATCATGTGTAAACACATGGTGATGATGTTTTAAAAAAACATTTAAAAACAAGTCAGTTTTGAAAAAGCAGTAGTTCCCTACCTTCCTTCTTTTACTACCTCCCTTTCTTCTCCTTCTACAACTTCCTTTTCTTCCTTCCCCTTCACTTCTTCTCTCTTTCTCCTCCCTTCTGTCTCTTCACTCTAATTGTCCAAAGTTTCTCCACAATAATGTCTTTAATTAATGAATATAAAGTGTGGTGAAATATCTCAAGTATGCAGGGTTCTGCTCTGGCCTCTGCTTTTCAATCCAGCTAGGTCTACTTATCTTCCACTTAAACTCTTTGAATCTGTCTTTTACATTAAGAATTTCTTAATAATATACTCAGTACACTTTTCAGATTTGGGTAATATTTTTATTTTATCCTCTCCACTGAGCTTTTTTCTGACTATTATTCCAAATATAAATTTCTTTTTTCTTTGTTACTACATGCAACTCATTTTCTTCAGGGTCCAGTAGAATGGTACATATACAATTGTTGGACTATATTAATTAAGGATATTTCCAAGTAAAAATAAAATTCATTATTATTACTGTGAAAAATAATTCATAACTAAACCAAAATTATGGAAGTAGCAAAATCAAATTTAGCATATTTCTTATTTTGCTGTATTTCTAAGAGAATATTTAAGTGATACTATATTACCACTTTCCTATTTGTTCCTACAAATTTAGTCAATATTTGTCAATAGTTTACTGTAATTAGCATTTTATTTTAATGATTTTTTATTTACTCTAGCACTTAACTTTTAGCATATTGTTTTAGATAAGTTTTAGTAAAATAAACTATAATTCAAATATTAGTTTGATTAATTCCATAAATTTAGACTATATTATGATTTAATGATGAACCACTAACATAAGTTTAGAAATAAAATTATAAATGAAATACTTATTCAGTGTAACACTGAGAAAATAAAGTAAGTGAAAATCTAAGTTACATCTTCAATTCAATAACTCATGCAGAATATATATATTTAAAAGACATTTATTTGTATTGCTATGTTTTTATTATTACTAAAAATAATTCACTATCATGAAAATGCCTTTGTGAAATTTATACCAATATTTCAGAATTAGTTTGAATGAGAACCATGAAATTGATATGTTTTATTTCAAATGTATTAAATATTATTATCAACAAGAAAACATGCTCATAAAAAGAAATCTAGAAGCACTTGCATATCAGCATACTTACATAAGTATGCAGGCTTTGCTGATACTGTAGCACATAGCAGTGTTTAACTTAATGTCCTTCTACCGTCTGACTCTTCAATTTTGAAATTCCAGCTGTGTGACTCTGTGTTCAGCCTTTGCTCCTAATTTCAATTGAACAGGTTCATATTTGACATGAGACCAGCCTCAAAGTTCACTCACCACAAAGAAATCTCAATTGACTCAAACAGTTCAGCATATAAGGACAAGCTAGGAGCAAGTGATCAAAATAAAATGTTTTTCACATTATATTATTTACCTAAGATGCAATATTTGTGAGTTCCATGGGATGATGTGTTACTTTATTATTTCTCTACAAATAACTAGTACTAACATTTCAAATTATCTAACCTTCAGTCACTAAATTGCCCAGACCATTTTATTATGTACAGTATCTGACCAATATTTTATTGATTCATTAATATATTCCTATGCCAATGTCATATTGCTTAAGTAATACAGCCTTATACTAAGCCACATTACCAGCTGAAAGTTTTATTTTTTATTATTTGGAAATTACAGTTTTCTGAAAATTCTTTATCAATCTTTACTTTTCTATGCAAGTTTTTTTCTACATACTATAAAAGCTTGAGGATAGTCATACTGCAAATTATCCAGTGTTTAATTGGGATTGAGTGAATAACTATCTTCTTAAATAAAAGCACATATTTCTACATATAGAGTTCATTTTCACTATACATGATGGCATATCTTCTTAATTACTCATTTCCCAGAACCCCCCCTACAAAAAAGTTCATTTTAACCAAGTTTTGATGATTCTTTATGGCTAGTATCTAATGCAACTGTTATCTAAGAAATATAATGACTTTTCCATTTCTAGGCCATAAATTTCCATTCAACTTTTATGTTTACTAAATGTAATCTATGAATACTAATGTTTTTTTCTTCTTTACCATTTTATTGTTTTTTTAACTTTTATTGTACTATGATGAGAAAAGTTACATGATTTCAATTTATCTGAATTTGTTAACATTTAAAAACATATTTTAAGTAAATAGAATTAAATCACATCCTTATTTCCTTTTTGCACCCCAACTCCTCCCAGAAACTCCCCTTCAATACCTACAATATCTTTTTTTGTCATATTCCAACACCTGGAGTAACTGGGACCAGCGGGACCAGGCACACAGGAACTCCACCAGCACAGTGGCTCAGGTTCCTCCTGGTCTGTCTGGGCTGGTGTCCTGAGCAGACCTTGGACACAGGCTCTGCAGCCAGTCCCACAACACCCAGAGGAAGCTGCTGCACTCTCAGGTACTCTAACAAGTCCAGGATCACAGGATCCCAGAATCACAGGATCCCAGAGACAGCTTGACTCTGAGGAGTTCTGACACAACCAGGATCACAGGAAGGACAGGCTCCAGTCAGATTTAGCAAGGGCAGATAGAGATAACCAGATGGTGGGGGTCGGGGTGGGGGAAGTATAAGAAAAAAAACAACACAAACCAAGGTTACTTGGCATCATCAGAACCCAATTCTCCCACCAAAGCAAGTCCTGGACACACCATCACACCGGAAAAGCAAGATTCAGATCTAAAATCACTTCTCATGATGACGATACAGGACTTTAAGAAAGACATAAATAGCACCATCAAAGAAATATAGGAGAACACAGGTAAATAGCTAGAAGCTCTTAAAGAGGAAACACAAAAATCCCTTAAAGAACTACAGGAAAACACAACCATTTTACTGTTTTTAACTTGATATTCTGCCTAGGATTTGGAGGTAAGTCCTTCCATATTCTGGCCTAGAAGTCCAAGGAGGATCTTTCTATACTGCATGGTTACTACATGGCCTCCTTTCTCAGCAGCCACCACTGAAAAGCATTCAGTCTCCCAATCAACAGTTTCCTGTGGCTTTCTCTAATCTTTGCCCTGAGATTGAACTTAAATCCAAAGCATCCCTAATGAAACTTCCCGTTGTCATCCTTTGGACCATAGACATTTTCTTCAGGCCAATTCTATGAAGATGGAATTCAACTATAATCAGTTTAGTCTCTGAATGTTCGTTTCACCTAACACGTATATGTTCTCAGTGCTTCTTCTGTTGTTTAGAGTAGGCACTGCCTATGATCACTTTATTTTCATTTTAGAGCACTTTAACCAAGGGGATATGCCATTTACGCTGTCTGAACTTTCACAGTGAATTAGTTGTCAAAAATTTCTCTTGAGTCACTGAAGTATAATAATCAATCTTCCAATAGAATAAACTAGATGGACAAAAATTATTTAATAAGGACAGTAAATATGAAGCTTAGTAAGGGCTGAAATTAGTATTGTCACCTAAAAATTATGTTTTAAAATATTGAAACTGGAATTGTTTGTGCATGTTTTTTTTGGAGACAACCTTGTAAATGTTTAATTAATATGATTTATTTTATTGAGAAGATGCTTTTAAACATATCAATTAAACATATCAACCTAAATATATAAGCATATTAAATTTATCAACTTGTATCAGAGAACAGTACGATGAAGGTAATATGTGATTCCGATTTCTAAGAAAGCACAATTATAGATGATTTTTTAAGCTGTCGAAATAACCATAATAGATGAATCTGCCTATTGGGCTAAGGAAAAAGTGGTATTAATAGATTGATGAACATTTGGACAATGAATTTTCTTATACCATTAGATGAGCCATCAATAAAATAAGAGTTCCTATGGAACACAAAAAGGATGGACTACTTTTGTAACCACAAATTCAGTTAATATGAGAAAGTCCCACAGTTTATCATCTATCATTTAGATGATGTCTAAATCTGTCAAAAATTACAAAATAGAACATGTTTTTCTTCATTTATTTGCTTTTACTCCTGTTTCTTTTTAAAATGTTAGTCCCATCTAAGATTTTTGGACATTGCTTTTGTTTCTTTTCTATGACAAATCTTCCTGTTCACTCAAGACAAGTTAAGCTATTAGCAACTCAACAGTAAATGTCATTCCATTTCAACATACCATACCACAATAAAGTAGTACAAACAAATTATTAACTTTCAAAAATATTTTGAAATATAAAAGAAATAAAAATAAAAGACTTAAAAATATGCTCCAAGTCATTGGGAAAAATATTTGAGTACAAATATTTTTCACAATGCAAAAAGGAGACTAAATAAAACATTGAAATGAGGGAAATTTGTGCTAATATAGATGGGGAGAAATACATATGTTTATGGAGATAATGTAAAATTTTAATTAAATATGCCCCTAAAATTAGAATAAGCAAATGTATAAAGCAAATATTATTGACTATATCCATGACTGTGAGTCCAATAAAATTATTGAACTTCAAACTGCCCACTTGAATCTATGAAAATAAATCTCAGCTGCAAATCCACACAGATGTAATGCAACAGGTAATTACAGCATATTTCACCCAGTAGCTGCAAAATATAATTTTATTAATTACTGTATGGAGCAGTCTTCCGAATAAAAATATACGCAACATGTTTGATAAAAACTGAGTAAATTTTAAAGAATTCAAACAATGACAAATACCTTCTCAGAACAAAAAAGATTTAACCTAGAAATCAAGGAAAAAACTACAGGAGTACATAAACAAGATGCTTCGGCATGATCAGCCTAGACTTGAATATACTAAGGTCATACTGACTTTATTAGAAACATGTGAAATTAAAATAGGGCTTATTGAAATATGTAGAGTATTGGAAATACAGTACTAATAGTTCAATTTGAAGGAAACACAACATGAATAAGAAATATAAAAACTACAAAACCTTTCCATTGAGTTATATTAGCATCTAAACTAATAACTAAAAACAACTATTTACTTCCCTTAGGTTTTGAGTCTAAAATACAAATAAATCAGTACTATGTCTTTCCTCTCTCAAAATCTGTCCATATATCTGTCTTTAGTCTCCTTCAAGTTCAGAGAATATTTTTTTTTTAATGAATTGATGTTAACAGAATTTAGCAACATTTTTGTTTTATTTTTTCTTTAATTGATAATAACTTTTTCTCTTTCACGTAAGTCCTGACTATGAACCCACGTCCTTCAACTTGTCCCAGTTTCTTCCCCCATCCCCTCCCATCCAGGTCTACAGCCTTTGTCTCTCCCATTAGAAAACGAGTGGGCTACAAAAAGATAATGATAAAATTGATATCCACTTACAAAAGAAAATTTAGTTTCCTTCTCACTGGGGAAACTACTCTTAAGGGTAAATTGCATGCTTTTCATTTGCAAGTGGATATTAATAGTAAATGCCTACTATGAGAAGGATGAGGGCATGCATGTGTCTGTGGGTCGGTCTACCATATGCTTTCTGTGGAGATCTCTGGCCAGGCCAGGTGGGAGGGTTCAAGTGAAGAGGAGAGGAGACTAGACTAGCGGGGAGGGGAGATTGCCTCTGCTGCCTCCACTGCAACAGTAGCCTCCACTGCAACAGTAGCCTCCACAGCAACAGCAGCCTCCACTGCTGCAGTTGCTGCTGTTGCTCTGAGATGCCTCACTGGCTGTGCTGGGCTATCTATGCTGATGGCAGGGAGGCTGAATAGCCAGCGAAGGGGTGCAGGGGAGCTTCTAGTGGCCTTTCGGGAGAGCCGTTCTCTTCCCTGGTGGCGGTGTTAACAGCTCTTATGACATTTATTCCTTCTGGATTGGATCTTGATAGACAGTTTTGGGGTGGATTGGGGTCTGACAGTAGGTGCTTCCTACTGGCCTGGTCTGAGAGGTTAGGGATGCCTCATCTATATGTGGAAGGGTTTAAAGTGTTGCCCCTATGTGACTGATGGCTACAAATCTCTCTACTGGGGCTGGGGCGGTGGGGTTGAGGGGCAGGTAGTGCAGCTCTGTGACAGGGGCCTGGTGCAGGGAGCAGTCAAAGCTCCTACCATCCATCCCTTCAGGGTTTCAAGGGCTTGTAGCCTTGGCTCAACCTTACCAGTCTTTCTCTCATGGTCCACCGTGCTGCATGTGTCCAATATTCTTTTCTGCTCTAGGACTCCATCTGGTGAAGATTTGTGCAGGATCTATACGCATGCCACCTGTCTCTGTGAGGTTATTCATGTGATGATCCTGGTGACTTAGACAGTATTGTTTTCTAGTTGTACTCCATCCCCTCTGGCTTTTAGACTTCTTATGTCTCCCCTTATGCAGCTGTCTCTCTGAGGGTAAGGATCTGATGGAGACAGATCCCTTAGGGCTTAGTGTACCACGGTCTCTTACTCTTTGAATATTGTCTCGTGTGACTCTCTCTATTTGTTCCCATTTGTTGCAGAGGGAACCTTCTCGGATGATGTCTAAGCAAGGCACTGATGACTGAATATTTCAGAAGCAGAATGTCATTAAGAGTCATTTGATTATGGCTTTAAAAATTAACGGTAGTATTTAGTTTCGCCCTGGCTTATCTAGTCTCGGGTTATTGGTCACCCCAAGTGATGGAGGCCTTCCTTCAGTCATGTTAGGTATGGGTCCTTAGAAATTCTGTGACACCATTGCACTAGTATAACTTGAAGATGGGGCACCATTGTGAATCAAATGGTTTGTGGCTGGGGTCATGTTTCCATTTCTCCTTTGGTAGAGGGAAAAGTACCTTTCTGTACCAAAGGCCCCCGCATGTAGAGGTAAAGGGTTTATGTAAGCACCACCTCAACTTCTCCATGTTCAACGAGTTGTGTAGATTTTTCTCTTCACTACTGTGGCCTTGCTATTATTTTGTAGAGTGCAAAATATGGTCTTTGCAACAGTCTGCGGTGTTTGCGGGTTTCAAAGAAGCCCTTCTTGACAATAATTCAATTAAGTATAGGCTGATCCTCATACTGAATGTTTAATTGAATGACAAGAAAAGTCCAGTTGGGGTTATGTCTGCTCTGTTACGTTTCAGTTTAATTAATATCACCTTTCGATATTGTAAATAAAGTATTTATTTTAGCTAACCCATATAAAAGACACAAAATCCTAACATTTTTATTTATAAGCCCACTAGAGTGGCCAGATTATCTCCTCTCGTTGTGGCCTGCTCCTCTCTCTGTCTCCTTTCACCTTCTGTCCTTGTTCTCCCCTCATTCCACCCTCAAGCTTCCCCTTTCTCCCTCTACTTCCCAATCAAAGGCTCTAGCCTTTTATTAACCAGTTAACTTTAAGTTGGGGAGCAGGATTTATGCAAGAAAAGCCAATGTACTTGAGAATTCTCATCTGCATATAACTAGATCTTTGAGCATTTGTATACATGGCACCAGACCAATCTCCAACATTTCCCTCTTTTTTCTAGTTAAAGGCTCTTATTTCTTACAATAATAAATTATGTACAATAATAACAATTATGAAAAATGACAATTCTTGCACAAGATTTATACTCATAATGTCCAATCCATATGTATTTGGCAATATAGAAGAAAATATTCTATCATCTATCCTATCTTGATTAATTCAAAGTTTTGTACCTAAATTATTTTCTATCATAATTTGCATTTCCAACCTAAAACATCTTTTTTTTTTTTTATTTTAGATATTTTCTTT